>NC_141607.1:19201272-19501272 GCF_047967505.1 Dipteris shenzhenensis
GCCCAATTAGACAGTAATTGCCTCAACGCTGATGCTTTATATATGAATCACCAACGAACAAGAATGAACTTGAGAGGTCCGGCAGGGTAGCTTACAATATTCGGAACGCACCTTCAGCTTTTCCATAAAGAAAGCGGGGCTGACTATTCGCCGATGTTGAGCCCATTTCTCTCCTTCGAGGGACACTAGACCGTTGCCGATCAAGTCGTCAGTATCTGGCCTTCCTTTGGGCTTGGGGTAATGACCAAATTTGTTCGACAGAACCTCCCTACCCTGCTCAGGCTCCGTCACAAACACCCTGGCCTGAGGGCCGAACCAAAAGAAAAAAGGGTTGCCTGCACAAACCCATTCAGAAACGTCAAGACTAAATGCAATCTTGCGATTAGAGGCGATAGTTGTTGCAAGACTTACCAAACTTCTCTGACCATGCATAGTAATGCGGTAGAATCCGTGGCCCAATGTCATGGGAAAGCTGGGGCATAGGAGATTTGCGAGCTTGCCTCCCCAACGAAGAGATCTCATAAATGTTTCCGCTGAGGAAATTATAAGGCATACCCTTCAACCCTTGAGCTTCGAAGAACCACTTAGCTCGGAGGGGCTTCAGCCACAGGTTCACAAATTGAGTCCAAACAAAGTAGGCCACACTGAGAGCGAAGAGAACAAGAATCCATAGACCGGTATTCCATGAGGCTGTGGTGAACTCCATTGAAATGAAATACGATAAGGCTCAGGGCGCAGTGGTGCACCCCTGAATCTCTAAATAACCTTCTCTTCCTGCAGTTACTGCACCACTCCCTATCCAATCCACGAGGTTTCTCACTCTCCATCAGCACAAATGAGCTACTACTTAAAAACCGCCGGGTAGGCTTGTTGCTTGGTGCTCCCGCAAGCAATGATGGAAGACAGTACGTATGAAATATATATATATATATAATTAAATTAATTCACAAGAAATTTGGGACCTGTTCCCATATGAGACAAACCCCACGCCGAGGGTCTGCATCCTATGGGACATTTCATAGAAACCACCCAATGTGGTGGAACTGGACTCGGGGGCCTTCAAGCCCATGAGGATCAGGGTTAAATTTAGCCCTTTCCCCAACGCTTATTTTTTTGCATGCAGAGAAATCGGACACTTCGCAAGGCAATGCCCACTCAGAACGTTTGTAGGGAAGAAGGAAGGTGCCTAAGGAGATGCCCAAGCTTGTGACATGCAAGTGGAAACACCGCAAGAAGTTGCTGCACAGAAGGAGGTGCTATCCAAAAATGGAGACCCCAAGAAGCTGGTGGAAGAGCTTATCAAGAGTAGAGCCCCCCAGAAACCTCTTGTTTCGGTGGCAGTACCTCAGGGCTCCAAAGCAACCCTGTTGCGTGAATCTTCCACAGCGAATCAGCTTACTCTACAAAGGCTCGGCCTCTCAGAGGAAGATATTCGAAGTTTATCTAACAAAAGTCCGCAGATCTCGCAGAAGGAGAACGGCTCGGGTAAGAGTGGCAGGAAGAAAGGTAAGTCTAGCGGACATAACAAGTTCGAGATTTTGGGCAACCCCAATCTATCTATCGAGCATGCAGGTTAAGCTCTTAACGTGGAATGTGCACGGGCTGGGCCTAAAAGGCAAGAGATGGATTCTAGCGGATAAAATACGTCGTTGGAAAGTAAACGTGGTCTATCTTCAGGAAATCAAACTTGGCGAGGAGGACGTGCTCTTCCTTTCTGCACTCTTCAGGGAGTTCGACATCTTTACTGCTTGTAGGAAACGGGGAGCAGGAGGGACTGCAATCCTATGCCGGAAGGAACTAAGGGCATCGAAATCTTTTGATCATCCAGAAGGCTCAGCAGTAGGAGTCTACATAGATATTGAGGGAGATCCTCGGGGATTTCAACCACGAAGCAGAGCCTGGAACGGGCTAGAAGAACAATTGTCCATGATTGAGGCAAGACAGTTAGAGATGCTAGATAGCAGATCGACTTGGTTCCGTAGGAGATGCTCATGAGTGCAGTCAGCTCTACTGGACCTATGTTGGTTTAGTGGGGGTGCGGCCTGGGTTTGCACGCCATGGGAGGGTGAGGTGGACCGATCTCAGACAGTATTTGACCACATGCCTTATTTGGTTTCCTTCGAGGTTGGAGGGCAACCCTTCAGGAAAGGTAAGCAGGTTTTCAAACTCAATGCCTCCCTCCTAAACGAGGAGAACTGCAAGCTCTTTGAGGATGCGTGGAAGCACGGTCCAAGTGGGGTGAGCGACCCTGTAGTTGCCTTCGACCAAGGCATTGAGGCTATTGTGAAGGTGGCCCGTTGACTGGGCAGAGAGAGAGCATCTCAAGGGAGAGAAACTGATTCTTGCACCGACGAAAGGCTTAAAGAGTTGCGCTCCAAGCAGGATCCGACCGTGGAGGAAATCCCAATATGCCTTAGTTAAACAAAAGAAATTGTAGCTATTTATATTCATACTATTAGAAAGAAAAAAGCCCAATATATACATTTTATCCCAAAGGGCATAATACATAACATGTATATGTAAAATTGAAAAAAGGGCACAAGTCTAGTACAAAAGCACAGTACAGTATGAAGAGTCGAACTGTTTTCTCAAGGGTGATATTCACCCTCATAGTTGTATCCGTTGCAAGATGAGATTCCGATAACAATGTCAAAACCATGCTCGACTACTCTACATCATATATATCGACCATCCCAATTCATAACCAGGTAGCCAATCTAGGTAGTATAAGACTGTAACATGGTAATATGGCGGCAACTCAAATGCACCATCTGATTCATACTACTAGTCGATAGGACAAGGATTAAATGGTCCTCAACTTGAGCATTAGGGTAAGAGGCATAAGCTTGCATGCATATAATTGCAAGGCTTTAAAGTTGTACTTACATTATCATTAAGAGTTGGAAGAGACTTGACTAATAATGAAGCCTGAGGATGAGAATAAAAGATGAGCTTGAGGACAAAGGCTTTGTTGTACAAGAGAAAAAAAAGAAGACAAGCTTGAGGAATACAAGCTCAAGGACAAAAGTGAATGGGGAAGATGAGCTTGAGGATGAGGATGAATGTCAAGGTGGTTAACAAAATATTCGAATCACATGCAAAGTCCAAACTTAAGTACACCAAACTTTGTGGTGGTATCACATGAAAAGTTTAGAATTAAGTACACCGAGCATGCATGCATATGCATGCAACGCTAGGCTTATGCATTAGGCTCACCTGCTCAAGGGACTTTCATATAAATAATTAGGCTACATTACATGTAAGAAAAAAAAGAAGACAAGCTTGAGGAAGACAAGCTCAAGGACAAAGGTGAAAGACAACCTTGAAGATGACAAGCTCAAGGATGAAGGGGGAAGATGAGCTTGAGGATGAGGATGAAAGTCAAGGTTTGACAAAATATTCGAATCACATGCAAAGTTTAGAATTAAGTAAACCGAGCATGCATGCAACACTAGGCTTATGCATTAGGCTCACCTGCTCAAGGGACTCTCATATAAATCATTAGGCTACATTACATGTAACTTGTGTGGAATTCAAGTGAAATTCTTGTTATAATCATATTTTGTCAAAACACTACACGTAATTCAAAATAGCCTAGTCACCCATCATCCACCACATTAGGCTACATTACATGTAACTTGTGTGGAATTCAAGTTCTTGTCAGAATCATATTTTATCAAAACAATGCATGTAATTCAAAATAGCCTAGTCACCCATCATCCACCACACTGGCTAGAATTGAATCATTCATGATGATCGTAATCAGACCATTTAATTTAATTTCTATATTAGTAAATAACATTTTGTTCAACATGGTGGTGGACTAAGTGAGTAACCAACGTGGTTGGAATTGGCTAGAATTTAATTATCCATCTTGATCACAATTAAAAACCAAGTTTTAGAAAGACGAGCTTGAGGATAAAGGTGGAAGACAAGCTCAAGGGAAAGGATGGAAGAAAATCAGTATCCAAATTGCATGCAAAGTCAAAATTTAAGTACGCCTTTGCCCATCAACCCACCGAACTTGTGGACCATTGGGATTTCGCATTAGCCACATCTATGTTGCTCATTGGCCTCTCATATAAATCATTAAGCTACCTACAAATTATGCAATTTGAGGATTATCCTAACAAAATCCTTGTTATCATCATATTTCTAGCCATATATTCGTTTCACATTTATGATTGAGTACATACCCCAGCCAAGTATAATTTTTTTGGTAATGAAATAAGGGGATATATTTAGAATTTGGAAAAAAAAATTAGGGGAGATAATTGAAGGAGATGAGCATTGAGTATTGATGCAAGATTGCACTTACTCCTTGCATGTGGCCTCATCAATGTACTCATTAAAAATCATGCTTAATGCAACAAAATCGTCCAACAGTTCAGACTCCAAGTTCCACACCTTGTCATTTCCCATGATGCAATGAAAACTACTACGCTTGATCATGACTACATAGCAATACCAATATTCATGAAAGTACTGAGCCACTGGAAGTTGATGATATCACGCTTGTTAAGTCATATCAAGGATGATATGGACATAATGTGACAAGCTTCATTACTCCTTCAATACAAAGCTAGGGCATTCAACAATGGAAGGGTGCAATTCTAAACCAAAGTGCAACTCTCCTGTGCTTAATCTACTTTAGATAAAAGCACAATAGTGTCTAATGTAAAGCACCATTACAGTAGATGTTATAATTGATATGCAATGATGCCTTGCACTAATAATGCACCACTTATGAATATTTGTATAAATGGATACAAATAAGCTATGATGACCTTATAACCATGATATTTCTCTCCTTTGGAATAAATAGGATGTTTAGGCAAAAAGATTTATTACTGATATTGTATTGGCATAGCTACAAAAAAGCAACACTTCTATTTAGCAACTTGAGTATATGCATAGTTGTGATGCATAATTGCACAAACATGATATGTATCTTTTGTGGCTTGCCACATTAATATTTATAAAAGGAGGTTAGACTAGCTTTGTCCCCAAGCATAACGGTGTTCAACCATTCACAAACAACCCAATCACTTATACAAGTAGTACCTATAAGATGGAGCCTCAAATAACATTTTTCATTAGGCAAATATATTGTTTGAGAGTAACTAAAGCATAACTAGTAATATCAACCACCTAAGGGCCACATCATCAATAGTAGCCTGCACAAAGAACAACAAAATAGACTTGGGAGCAACCTTAGGAGGTGGATTCATTGATTACTTGTATATGAACTTAAAGATTTATTCCCATATGGTGCCTTACATTTTGAGAATGTAGCCCTAAGTTTATTCACACTAACACCACGTGCAAGGATCAAAACTCAAGAATTCCCATCATATATAAAAGGTAGGCCACACAAGTAATACCTTCAAGAAATACCACGTTATACACCATGTCATGCTTGTTTTCACATTTGATATGTCTCCCATTACTTTGGAGAAAGGTGAATTGACATAGTCAACACAAGTGAATCCCTCGAGACTTCCATATGGTATTTTGAGATCCTTCCAAGTACCCTTACTATGCACATTGGTGTCTACCTACTCAATGAATGAGTGTTGCTTACACATGTTAGTGTGTGGATGTTAGTCGTGATCCAATATTTTTTTAATGTTGCTTAGCAATGGGTAAATAGAGATACTAAGCAATGTTCCCCAAAGAAACCAAACCATTGGTCTTTCATATACACATCATTAGATATTCTAAGGTAATGGCATGGACTTTCAAAACTTATCTAATGATGCCTTTTCAATGCCTTTTCTACCAATTGGAGATTGAATTGTTGGGCAGTGGGTGGTACAATTTTCAGCAAGGTGACTTTGTGAGAGGGTGGTGTATATGGAGCTCTTGCATAAGAGGTTGGTTGAGGATGACCTCAATTCAAAATGGAATATGTGCAGGGGTGTGGGCTGGTGGAAGAAATGATTTAGGGAATATGGAAGAGTCATCTCTTAGGCAAACTATGCTTCCTCCTATGGAAAATAAGGCATAGGTGGCTTCCGATACGTAGCAAGCTTTTGAAATAGATGCCAATCACCCGTGTTTGTAGGATATATGGATTGGCTGTTGAGCATAATAAGCATCTATTTTGGGAATGCTCGTTGGGTCAAGGAAGTATGGAGGTTGATTGAATCTGCAATGAGGAATGCGGGTCTAGTGCATGACTTCTCCCTATGCTCTCATTGGAAATTGGCCTTATTAGGGGGAGAGATTAAGTTACCTTCAACTCTCTTAAGCTGTTGGATTTATATCAGGGAGGGAGTGTGTCGTCTGTTTGTAATTCACTAGTGTTTAAGCAACAAATTCCGCTTGGTATAAGACTAAGATGGTGATCTTTGATATTCACATCTTGCTCATGTAGAAAGACTCTCTGTTGGGAGAAAGCCTTTTGAAAATTCTCAACTTCTTGTAGTTGTTTTTTTACTGTGCTAGCAGTGTAGGCTGAGGGCGGCAGATCTCCCTTGAAGTCAGCTAATTTTTGTATATTGCTCTCTTTTTTGGGACTCACTACCCTCTATAATATAAGTGGGCATTGTTTCTTTTTAAAATAAATAAATAAATAAATAATTATAGATCTCAATTGTGAAGAACGTCAAATGTCTTAAGCGATTCCTCTGTGAGCGAGCGTTCATCAAAGCAGTCCTCAAGCTCCTGATCTGTGAGCGACGAGCGTTCATCAAAGCAGTCCTTTCCTCCCATCATGGCAAAGCAAGCCGTAGCTTGCTTTATGCTAACTTCCTCATTTTGACCAAGAGTTTTGATCGAAATCTTTTCACTTACTCAGCCTCTCTTATCGCAAGGCAGCAGGGTCTGTTGCTGCTCAGTCAGGGAAGAGGGGTAAGAGCAGCTCCCGCCAATATAACGAGGGATTATTGTCTGTTCCTATTGCGGTCATCCTCCTTGAATTTAGTCGATTATGAAGGCTCCATGCGCAAGCTCTTTAAACAAGAGAAGAGCCTGTCCTAAAGAAATTTTGACTGAAAACACAGCGGCTTGTCCACAGGCGGGGAGGCTTCATTCCGTGTCCCGAGGGATACCGAATGCTGTATGAGGACTGTAACGCATCGTTGATGAAGTGAGCTAGTAGTGAAAGGCTTGCGGGAGAAGTACTAACATCGATCAGAAGCTGGTAAGTGAAATTCTCTGCAAAGTCTAGAACATTATGGATTGGAAGCGATTGTTATCTAAATGAGAAAAGAAGTAGCAGATCGACGTGGAACATTATGGGATCTGTGCTCCTGAATCCTTTCTGCATTGAATCCAAAAAGGACAAGAGGGAAAGGGAGTTGCTTGAAAGGGAGCGGAGGGAAATGGTGACAGTAGCATTGACTCTGCGTTGGCGATGGAGGAGGACGAACGGCCAATTGATTAGAACAGCGGACAGAATTCATGAAGAAGTTAGCAAGTCTCCAATGGAACTTGTGAATGGGGAATCAGGGATGCATGATTGTGTGATCAATTGAATTGCAGAAAATCCATCGCTGAGGAATAGTCACGCTATTCCTGTATGAGTAGGTAGCGCTGAGATTTAAGGCAGATAATCCAGGAGTGTGGCTTTTCCACTGTATGATCGAGCCATTCTCAATACAGAAGCTTTATCTTTCATCTTGTGTAGTAGTCAATATACTACTTCGCTTTATATCCTTCTTCTCAGCTTTCTACAGGGTTTCTGCCCTCCATCTCTGATTGTTTCGCCTTGCCTTACTTAATCGATGAAGAGGTGAGAGAATATCTATTTGCAAATAGGTTTGATCAAAGTTGTAATAAGTCCAAGTGGCAAGGACTCACTGTACCAGTTGTATTTCTTAAAATGCATTAAAAAAGAGATTTTCTTGTGATGGCATTTATGGTAAAATATTGAGCTTTTGTTTTAGAATCTTGTAGCTTCCAGATCATGGTTTCTATTTTGTGCCACTTGGGAGATTCATTGCTTTTTGTTCACTTGCTTTGACGCTTTAAAACGATCAAGATTGTACTTGCAATGGCTTCTATATTGTAAGCATAATATTGTTGATTTCTATTTTTTTTTCCAAATATAAATAAAATAATGTGTTTGAAATTGACACTATGTAGTTATGATCTTAATCTTGAAGTGTAGTCCTTCCATTCGCAGGCTAAAAGAGCGAGTGACACCATCTATTGTGAGGGGGTGGGATACATCACGAGTTATTGAGTTTGTGGATGATTTGTTGGAAACTAGCAGATATACAGAAATATTATCTTCCAATCATGTAAATGGGAAGACATTGTTGTTTATGACTGTAGAGGGATGATGAGCCACATGGAAAAATTCAAAACTGTAGGAGTACACAGTCCAGAACTCGTGACAGTGCACAAACACCAGGATCCAGAGCATCAGATATGCCATGTACTAGGAGTGAGTTGAATATTGAGACAACTGCACAAGGTGGGGGTAATATAATTGTTGAGGATGAGTCACCTCCTGTGCATCCCGATGCTGTGCCTGTGACATATGAGTAGATTTTTCAACCAAAGAGGGTTCGTGATAGGTTTGTATGTCGAGGAAGATCTTTTCTAGGTAAGTATTATGAGAAGCAACACAAGATTTACAATAGTAACCTGGATGCTGTGCGAAAGTGGTTTGCAAATGGGATAGGTAACACAACAAAATCAGAATTTGTAGGAGTGAATCTCAGAAACAACAACAAAGAGAAGGACGAAATTATGAAAGTTATTTTATCAAGGAAAGATGAGCTAATTCCTTTACGCTTTGGTAGTAATGTGCTCACATGGAACCCAGAAGACATATATGGAAAAGTAATTGAATGGCGTCATGGTCAACGTAGCCATGCTCGAAAACCTAAAGCACAAGGGAGTCCTGCTTGCAAATTGAGCCTACATAAGTCACTGTTTGATGAACATGATCAAAATTAGGCCACAGCATGCAAAGACAAGGAAAAGGAAACAGAAAATTTGCTGAATTTAGACGTGGGAATAGAGGTAAGTGCCTATTTTAAGTAAATCATATTATATGTTCAGAACTTTTTATCTACTACATGTCCATGGTTTAATTATTCATCCTCATTGAAAATCATTTCATTCCTTTGCAGTTGCAAGGAGAGCCAGAAATTACCATTGAAGCAATGGAAAATGATCAAAATTGGAAAGCTAGTGAAGATGATTGGCTCGAGACAATGGAGGTAGGTCCATACTTAGGTGTGAGCTTGGGGTGTGTGCCTTATAAAGTGCCATTTATTGTTGTTGAACATTCATGATCTGAGACTTTGATATTTATAGAAAATGCTTTATGCAATATGCTGTCTATATCTGATTCAGTGCTAAATGATGTTGCCTAGTTCTATCCAGTCCTTGGAAGCGCCCTACCTCTGTTGAGAACAAATCTGGTTTTGCCTGTCGCATAAAAGCTGCCTCCATACTGTTTTGAACCCATAAATGCAACTTGTCTAACGATATGAAATTAGCATAACATTGTTTTTTGTCTACATGAATTCATGCAGTAAAAGTATCCTTCCTTTGTTTGTAAAGACCTGTGCCCCTGGTTAGATTGTGTACCTAGCTGGGACATCAACATATGTTTACACTGCTCCAGGATTAGATTCTCAAGTAGCAATCATTGGAACCGATGAGCTAGGATTGGATAAGTTCTAGATCCTTTTTTTGTACTAGATTCGGTATACAGATAGGACTCAATTAAAGAGGACCGTCAATCTATCCCTTAGGTAGTACTTGTCTCCATTTCTCTGGCCATTGTAATTGCCTTTTAATTGCAATGGAAGATGGCTGCTTCAAAGCAGTTACATTTTGGAATTCTTATGGACATAATCGGAGCTCACATCCTTGCATATGCTTAATCATTGTTGGAAAGGTCACCTCCCTCCCTGTAAGCCCCCAAATGAGGAGAGCATGGGGGAGGGAGACCTAGCGCAAGGTATGCCCAGAGAAAGGGGATAGCCACTGTATGAATCAGTACGGGATGCTGCAGGGCAATGTACAGAAGGTGTGCAGGGTGCGCCAAGGTCCGGACAAGGGCTGAGCAGAGGTGGATCAGTAGCAGCATGGAGTCACACTGTTGCAGCAGGTATTGGGCAGGTCTATGGCGTGCAAACAGGGCTAGCAGGTGGCGGGGTAAGCAGTCCAAAGGGGCTGGGCCCTGCATGGAACAAAGGGCTGAAAAAGGGCCCTAAATAGGGCTGGATAGGCAGCCAACCAGCCAACCATCTGGTCGGTTGGTTAGGGCCGCTACAGACCAGCCACAATCGGCCCAATTAGGGCTGCCTGGTCGGTTGGTTTTGGAGGGCCTTGTGCCCTATATAAGGAGGGCCTTTGTGCCCTCACATCTCATTCTCTGGAGCAGCAGATTTACAGCAGACAAGAGCAATAGAGAGGGCTTCCTTGGGCCTTTTCCCAGGAGGGGAAGGAGATTTAGTAAGTTCTGCCTACCTAGGTTGATCTACAGGTAGTAAGGTAAAGAGAACCATTCGGGACAGAAAGTCTACAGATGCTCGAGGTGGAGCATGCGGGCGCGAGTCTAGAGATAGCCCGCAGATAGGAGAAGTACCTTGGGGTAAGATTAGAGGACCACACCATTGGTGGGACTCTGGATCTATCTCTTTTGTATTGTGTCCATAGCTTTGGACGGAAATATATTATTTTGGACGGAACCTTGCTACTCTACCCGGGAATCAAGCCTGCCTAGCCCTAAGCCTCCCCAGGCTACCTGAGCTAGTCATGTGTAACCCAGTACATGTCAGATACCCATCCGTGCACATGACATACTTCCCCTCCTCTAAAAACTCACTCTTGAGTTCAGAAGGAAACTCGAAAATGACTTTCGGAGATTCTGTAAAATGTCTCCCATGTTGCGTCCTCCTCAAGATGATCTTTCCACCTAATCTTGTATTCAGTGATAGTTCTATTCCGAATCTGTCTGTCTCGGAATCCAAGAATACGCTCTGGTTCATGTGGAATAAAAGTCAAGTCAGTGACTTCTATTATTTCTTGAGGAGAGACCAACTGATCCTCGACACCCAGCAACTCTTTTAGTCTACTAACATGAAAAAATGGATGGACCTTGACATCAGGAGGCAATTCTAGTTTATATGCAACTGGTCCAATTCGCTTAATAATCTTGAACGGACCATAGTATCTGGGGGAAAATCTAGGAACTTGACTAGTACTTAGGCTCTTGGATTCCTTGGGAATACGTAAATATACCAACGTTCCTTCAGAGTACTCTTTGGGTGAACGATGTCTATTAGCATAAAATTGGTCCCGATCTTGGGCACTTCTAATAGACTCCTTGGCAAATCGCAACATCTCTTGCATGTATTGCAAGAATGTCTTAGCAGCATCATTTTGTACGCCCTTGAATCCAACCATTACTGGTGACTTAGGTTGAAATCCGTACATAAGCATAAAAGGACTGTAACCAGTACTTGAATGCTTTGCACTGTTATAAGCAAATCCTATCATGGGGAGGTAATCTTCCCACGGAGATTGTCTCTTAGAAACATATGCCCGAAGCATATCTTCAAGCAAATGATTAACCTTTTCTATACTACCATGGATTGTGCATGTGCCATGGTCTGAGGAACTCATACTTAGAGTAGTTTCCAACTTCTCAAAAACAAGTGTCCAGAAGGTACTTGTAAACTTAGAGTCCGGGTCACTAACTATGTCTGAAGGCAAACCGTATAACTTGAACAATTGGTCCACAAACGCATGAGCCAACTGAACAGCCGATATGGTCAATCTAGTAGGTAAGAATCTAGCCAACACCGAAGCCAAGGCATCCACGTGAGTAAGAGCTTGGATGGTGCTCGTCATGAGAGTTACCGAGGTTTGTAGTGCATTCATCTAATGAAGCACGTGAAAGTGAGTCTCATTGAGCCTTTGATCCAAAGCGGCTCTGGAATTCTTCAAAGGACCAAATCATCCAAGAACCCATGATCATCTTGTCCCGATCTTTGTCTTGGGAGAGGTGATCGATGTTAGCCATGAAGGAGGGAAGAAACTAGAAAGAGGAGAGTGAAATAGAGCAAGTAATTCCAGCCAAGAGCAAGCTGAAGTATGGAGGAATATGATCAAGTGCAAGGAGAGGGGGAGAGAGAGACTGCAAAAATCTTGCAGGGTAGGAGGCTATGCGGGTGGGAGAGCTTGGAAGAGGTGAATAGCTAGAGGGGGTTCAACAAGAGGGCAAGGCTTGTTTATATAGGCTATTAGGTCTTGCTTTAGATTCCCAAAAAGTTGCTGCTTTTTGGCAAAAACACATGCTTTTCTGGCCCCAAATGTTAGAAAAGACCCAACAGAGGGTACGCACAGGGAAAGACTGATAGTAATGCCCAGGAGCTCACACAGTGTGATGTGGGGTGTGGAATCACAAACTCCTTAACTTATGTGCATAAAATAGATGTGCAGACTCATCAATAGACAATGAACTAGCCAGATAGAGAAACCACCAAAATAATATATTTCCATCCAGAGCTATGGACACAATACAAAAGAGAGAGATCCAAAGTCCCACCAATGGTGTGGTCCTCTGATCTTACCACAGGGTACTTCTCCTATCTACCGGCTATCTCTAAAGTCGAGCTCGCGTGCTCCACCTCGAGCATCTGTAGACTTTCCGTCCAAAACGATCCTCTCCACCTTGCTGTTTGGAAACCAGCGTAGGTAGGCTGCCACTCAAGCTCAGTCTGCAACTCCTTCAGGGTCACCTTCACCTCCTGTGGATAGGCCCAAGGCTTGCCTTCTTGCTACTCCTGTCTGCTGTCAGAGGGCTGCTCCAGAGAATAATTTATGAGGGCTGGAGGCCCTCCTTTTATAGACCTAGGGGCCTGTCATAAAAACCAACCAGTTGTACACTCATCCACACTTTGTCAGGTTGTATCAGTCTGCTACTGGTCCAGCCCTTTAAGGGCTCTAAAATTGGGGCCCTTTGGCTCTCCAATTAAGGCAAGGGCCCAGCCCCATATAAGGCATGCCACTGCCCACTAGCAACCCCATTTGCTGCTCCACCTGACCTCCATGTGGCCAACCTAATCTGCTGGTCTGCCCCGCCCTTATGCCCCATATCTTCTGCTAGACAGCTCGCCATGCAGGCGCTTCGAGCCTGCCTATACCGCCACCTGTGCGCCTCTTTTGCAGGCCCATGGATTCCTGCTTTGATAGCTGCCCACATGGCAGACTGTGCTCTGCCCATGTGGCAGCCTCTACCCTTTCTGTGTCCTGCCCATGTGGCAGCCCCAATATCCCCTGGTCTACCTCCCCCATGCTCTCCTCATATGGGGGCTTATAGATGGGGAGGTGACCTTTCCAACACCCCCTCACCGACACATCTCAGCCCAATGCCAACACGTCGATGACGATGTTCTCTTCCTGGCTTTCCATCCAGTGGCTCCTCCTCCACCAGGTCTGGTTCCGCTTTCGCACACCATCCTGGTACACAGGTCCCCATCTTTGGTAGCACCTCTTGGAACCACCTCCTTCAGTCATGTTCCCACCTTTGAACTCAAGCAATCCAGCCGTGACGATCTTCCAGTTTTCTCCCTCATAATGAGTGAACAACCTGGAGTCTTCCAGGCACCATGCTCTGAGGGTCTGTTTCAACCCGTCCTTCTTTGGCAAGGTCTGCAACTAGTGAATATTTCGAGATAACTTGGACCATGAACTTTCGTTGAGCTCTCAAGCAAGCACTCTTCTGGCTTCAGTACTCTTTGTCCATCACCTTCTAGCAATCTGTGTTCGAGATTTAAAGAAGCACCAATACTTCCCCTTCTGCCTTTGAAGAAGGCCAATTCCTTCCAATCTCGTATCACCTGAGGCAAATGAAGAGTAGAGTCTCTCCATAGGATGCTATAAAGGTTCAAATGCAAAATATCAAGTACATACCAGACTGTTGTACTACCTGTGTGTTTGCTTGGCCTTGCCAAGGCTAGAGCCTGAATCACAGCAACAAGGTAGGGGGCGATGACCTTGCTTGGTCGTCGCTCCTGTGTTCTAGGGGCTGTTGGGTACAGGGCTGCACATGCCAGTCCCTTAGTACCTTCTCCTTGCAATCTAGAGGGTATTCCCTCCATTACTTTCCTCCATCTCGCTTGAAGTTCTACCCTACTTTCTCATACCCGTCCTACAGACTGAATACTCTAGCACTACCTTCAACCAACTCTCTAGTTCTCATCATCCCTAACTGAAAATTACACCATCTTGAGATGGGAAAGTGCAGCAAGTAGTAGATTCTTGAGGCATACTTGGAAGAAGCTTCAACAAACCTCGCTCTACAGAATTCCGTTACAGGAGCTTGCTCTGATACCAACTGACACGACCCTAGCACTCCTAAAAGCTTGGACCTGCAAAACAAGCACAAGAACATATCCATAGAACAATGATGGAAATCGTAGGCATGCTCTCCACCCAACTGTGACATCCTAGACTTGGATGTCTCCTTCGAGCCTCAAGTAGAGCTACTGGTACGATCTCCCAACAATGTCCCCAGCCTGTTAGAAATGACCCAACAGAGGGTATGCATAGTGGAAGACTGATAGTAATGCCCAGGAGCTCACACAGTGTGCGTGTGGGTGTGAAATCACAAACTTCTTTACTTAATGTGCATCACATAGATGTGCAGACTCATTAATAGACAATGAACCAACCAGATATGAAGACACCAAAACTAATATATTTCCGTCCAAAGCTATGGACACAATACAAAAGAGATAGATCCAGAGTCCCACTAATGGTGTGGTCCTCTGATCTTACCACAAGGTCCTCCTACTATTTGTCGGCTATCTCTAGACTCGAGCCTGCGTGCTCCACCTCGAGCTTTTGTAGAGTATCCGTCCAAATCCCTTCCGCCTTGCTGTCTTTGAAGTTTGCACCAGCCTAGGTGGGCAGCACTCTGAGCTAGGTCTGTACCTCTACAGCCCTCTTGAATCCTCCTGGATAGAGGCCCATAGGTGGCTGTTCTGCTGCTCTTTCTGCTCCCTGAATTGCTGCTCCAAGTGATGATTTATGAGGGCACAAAGGCCCTCCTTATATAGGCCCTTCAAGGGCTGTAAAAAACCGACTAGCAGCAGCATTCTAGCCGACCCAAACAAGCCGACCAGTTTGCTGCAAAATCAACCCTTTAAGGGCTCCAAAACTGGGGCTGCTGGCTGCCCCATATCTTCATGCAAGTTCCAGCCTTAGTTTGGCCCTTCAACCAGGCCTAGTTGGTTGGCTATATCTAGCCCAACCAGCTTGTCTAGTCAGGCCTTCTCCTCTACTGTCCACCCGCCATCTCTACTTCGCCACTTGCAAGCTCTGTTGCAGGTCATATACCTGCCCACAAGCAATGCCACGTGGCTTGCCTTTCTCCTGGGTATTCTCCGCATTTGGTGCTGCTCCAAACAAGCCTATGACACGCCAGATCCAAGGTAGACCTCCATAGCCAACTTTTCGTCTATTTGTTGCAGCTACCATGGCTCCTCCAGGTTCTTCTTTCTTTCTCTGATCTCTGCCCCCATGGCAGCCAACTTGCTGCCCATGTGGCCATCTCCAGGTTCACCCCCTCCCATGCTCTCCTCATATGGGGGCTTACAGGTGGGGAAGTGACCATTCCAACACAGCCAGCCTGGTGTCCCGTACCACCAGGAGGCGCCTGAAGGCCTTGGGCTTGCTATGGGCCTTGGGCTACGCTAGGAAGCAGGCGCGCGTCTGCGACACGATCCAGGATCAGACCTTGCACAAGGGAACTGACTGGCTCCCAAGTGCACAATGGAAAACTAAGCCTCTGGGCCCCTTATATACACGGGCTTGGTGCGCCAAAAATAGCAAAACCCTAATCTAGCTCATACCCTTGCCACTCTACCCGAGAATCAAGCCTGCCTAGCCCTAAGTCTCCCCAGGCTACCTGAGCTAGTCATGTGTAACCCAATACACGTCAGATACCCATCCATGCACATGACAGCCTTGGTACTTTGTGGTCTCCATTCTCATGTTTAGAATGATCTTTGCAATGGTGCTGTACTGGCCTCTAGTGTATCATGACACCCATTGTTCTTGCAGTTCTCTATCTCTACAAGGTGATAGGAGTTTCTCTAGCTTGGCTAACCTTTCTTCTGGAGCTTGTGAAGGGTTGTTGCAACCCTCCTATTTATCGGATTAAGGTGCTTCCCTCCCCGCTTCATAGGCATCCACTAAAGCTCATTTTGAGCATGCATGAGCTAGGGGAATGGATCGCTGCTGCATATTCCTCTATAAGACATATTATGTTTTGTAAGCTCGCTGCTAATTGCAATTGTGACTCCATTATGCTAGCTGCAAGGAGAGTCAGAAATTTACTTTGAGGTAATGGAAGAATAAAACTAGTAGTAGAAATGTATGTGTGTGTAATGATATGAAATTCTAATATTGCGATTTACAGACTGCATGCAAAGACAAGGGGAATGAAGCAGATAATTTGTAGAATTTAGACATGAGAGTAGAGGTAAGTGCATATTTCAAGTAAATCATATTATATGTTCAGAACTTTTTATCTACTGTATGCTCATGGTTAATTATTCATCATCATTGAAAATGATTTCACTCCTTTGCAGTTGCAAGGAGAGCCAAAAATTACTTTTGAAGCAATGGAGGTAGATCCATACTTAGGTGTAAGCTTTGGGTATGTGCCTTATGAAGCGCCATTTATTGCTGTTGAACATTCATGATCTGAGACTTTGATATTTATAGAAAATAACCTTATGCTTTTGTAGTACCATGAAGATCATCCATTCAAGAATCTTAATAGTAAGGGGGAAATGATTGCCTTTGGATGAAGTACCCATGTTGTGAGTTATTTATTTCTTCATTTGTTTAATGCTTAATTGCTTGATTTATTACAAATAGGTCTAGAGGGTGCTATATGTAGTGTCCCTTTAGGGCCTATTTTGTTTCCTGCACAACAGTCCCATACCAGGTCCTTTTGTTGCATGCTATGTAGTCCGTCCATGTAGTTTGATTGGCTAGTGCATTAGGAGGATGTACAACCATAGGGGATGTTGAGAGTAGCTAGCAGTGGTGGTGGCAAAAAATGCCCATAGCTACAACAAGTACTAGACACATAAAAGAGGCAAATCATAGTAGTAGTAGTAGTAGCAGCAGAGCAAAAAATGTAAATAACTAGAGCAAGCACTAACCACGGGGCTTATACAGTTGACAAAAGGGATTAACTTTTCTTGTATCTTGCATAGGACTTCAATTTGCCTATTACAGTTCCAAGCTCAGTGAACGACAAAGTATAAGAGCATAAATAGTGAATTGGTAAGGAAGTGGCGAATCGAGTTTGATAGTCAATATCCATTCAAATTTTGAATTTAATCAAGCCATGATGTAACATTCCAATATGATAGGGTTCTACATGCGAGGAGAAATCAAAGATGAGCAAGAAGCCTACCAAGAAAAGAAAGGTAAATTTGCATTGGTTTGTAAAGCTGTGTAATTTCTTTTTTTGGAAATTTCATATTAAATCCGGCAAGGACACCATGAATCTTACAGAGCAATCCGACAGCGGGGTCGACGAGGGAGCCAACACAGCTCCTCACCCATCAGTGACACCACAACGGGAGGCTCCATTAACAACTTTTGCCATGCAAGCCATGATGCAAATATAGGATCAACAGAATGAGCAACAGATGTAGATGCAGGCTCAACAATCCGAGACCCTATTCAACCACATGTTACAACTTCAACAACTGCGGGAGGATAGGGAGCAGGACGTCAGAGAGCTTGTGTAGGCTGCTCAAGAAGCCAAAGAAGGAGACCGGGCAGCTCAGGAAGCAAAAGAAGAATGGGACCATCTCCTCCTCATCTCTCTACTTCACCCCAAGGAAGGAGAGGACAAGGAGCGAGTGCCGCAGCCCACAAAGTCTTCATTCCCCGGCAAACTGAATTTTCTGAGGTATGATAGAAAAGCCAAGCCCCTCGTCTTAATCTCTTGGCTTAATCAGTTTGATAGTTATTTTCCCCTTACACTTTATGTGCAAAATGGTCTCATATATGTGATGCACCTTCTCCCCTTACACTTTATGTGCAAAATGGTCTCTTATATCTGATGCAAAAATACATGAATGAAAACTGAGTATTTAGAGGAGTTTACCTCAACTATACCTTCACCAGTTGCAACTTCAAAATCCATAGAACTTGTAAGCCCTATCAGGGCTGGTTGCCCTGCCCATATTTCAAATAAATGGTTGTTTGCATGCACAAAAGAAGTCTCTGACCTGCCTGCAAATTTAGTCTGTCATTGTAAGACATAAAGCTACTCGAGCTGAACTCTTGTGCTAGATAAATTACTGTTTTACGACAACCAGCCACAAGGTTAATCAATACACAAAAAAGAGAGAAATTATCAGAGGAACAAACAACCAAAGTCCACTGGGGTACAAAGAGCAAGGTGGTGAAGTAGAACAATAGCAAAGCAGAACCAAAAAACAGCTCCATAACTCCCAAACGAGTCGGAGAGTCACATCTAGTTGATAGCAGTGGCATCATATCTAAGCTTCCTCGTCTTTTGTTGAGATGGTTACCAGCACCTCTTTGTGCAGCTCCAAAGTCAAAAGTGGTAGACACTTGGCAAAGCTATTGCATGTGATTCCTGTTATCTTTCTAGGAAAACATGGCCCTCAAGGGAAAACCTACAAGGGGCTCCCAAATGAAAGTTCTTTGGCAAGAGGTATTGATCATCGTGTCTCGGATGACCTTAGAGGTTCTTAATCATCCTCCCAAACTTCAAACACCACTACTCCATCGTCACATCAACCTCATCAGAAACCCTTTATAGGAAGAGGAAGTGACAAAAAGGGGTTCCACAAATGAGACCCTAAGTAAAGAATCTCTCCATACACCTCTACTAACTAACCTAGGCCACATATAGACATTAAAAATTTCTCAAACATTGTTTACATAAAAAATTCCTATGGATTTTCTAGCATGCATGGCACATGAGTGTATAAAAATTATATATGAGGAGGCTACTCAATAGTACTAAGATCATCCACCCCAGCCCCTTGGTGGTGGTAGATCCTCCCATCCCACTTTCTTTGTAGTCCCACCTATGTATTGCATGTGCGTGCATTGAAGTCACCAAGGAGGGTATCTCCTTGCCTGGAGAACTCTGTAATGTCATCATGTATCGTCACGAAGCTGGTGGCATCATCGATGGGGGTGGTGGATGTGGCAGCGATGCTTTATACTCTAACATTGAGAGCCTTACTGGCTCTCTGTTACTGCTCCAAAATGGTGGCTGAAACAATTGTCTTCTTAGGCTCTCATTTCATGACATCCACTCATCTGCACGTCCTTGTGATGGTCGACTCCATGGTAGTTATTTGTGATTCCACTACCTCAACCACTGCTCGGGGCTATTACCACGGCTTCGATCACCTTATGGAGTTGTGATATATTTTTGCTCAAGCTATGGATGAGGTGGGGCTGCTCCTCCTCTCATGTTTAAAGGTGGTGTACCTCAATGAGAAGATGCTCCCAAGTGTTCGATGGGATCGTGTGACCATGGAGAGACGAGTATGGATATGGTGTGAATGTGGCATGGGTGATAGGAGGTAGAGACCGAGGTGGGGCTTTCTTTGGCTTTACTATTTTAGCTTCCCTTGCTCAAATTTGCACAGGGGGGAAGGGCACAAAGCCCTTCATATCCATTAGCTGAAACAGGATGATCACAAGACAATGGAATGAAGGGGCTTCTGCCCACTAGTGACACACTTACTATTCCAAGTGGTTACCTCCCCTATTGGTGCTTTTCAAGTCTGATTTGCTGTCTTGGTTATCTTCTAGAATAGTCCAATGAACTTTCGAGTAGACTAGCATTTTTTGACAGGTTCTTGACAGATCGGGGGGCTGAAGGGGTGTTTCTTGATCTTCCTGCAGGTCTCGGTGAGGCAAATAGCCAGAGTAGATCCTCGTCAGGTGTTGGGGTTGGGGCTAGGCTGGGCTGTGTGTGTGTGAGAGAGAGAGAGAGAGAGAGAGAGAGAGAGAGAGAGAGAGACATCCTCAAGAGGCCTCATAGGCCTATGGGACAAAACACACACCAAAAGGATAAACACCAAACATCAATTATAGATTGAGAGTCTCTTGGGAGTGTGTATAGCACTCACAAAGTTATTATAGGTTAACTATGGTCTACTACAAAAGATAATTGGCTTGCATTGCATTAGTTTAAGACTGAGAGTCTATGGGTTTGGATTTGAAGTCTCTGATAAGTAGCCCATTTTCCTTCCTTGCGGGCTTCCCTCACTTTGGTCAATTCTGTTGCTTTCATCTTGAGCTGATTACGAGTAAGCTCCTTTGAGATCCATATTTTTGTACCTCTCAGCTTGGTTAGCTAGAGAATCTTACTTCTTGCCTCCCGATCATTGAGAACCACTTTGGCTTGTGTCCCAAACTAGAGAGCACCAGTTATGTCCTTTGAGTCCCATTTAATCTGAGGGGTTGCTGCTATGATATGCTCAATCTTTTCCTCAATATTCCCCTCATGCCAATTCTCAGATAGTCCTCCAATGTGTAGACACCGGATATTGTTTTCCCTTCTTTACTGTTCTTGTACCTCTTCATATACTTCGCTTTTGTCGGTTTTATTATCCATTGCTGTTGTAATTTCCTATTTTATTGATTTCACTTGATTGGTAACCATGTCTTGGACTTTGGTCACAATTGTGGTGCAGGTGTTACTTCATTGTGTATCTGCATAACCTCTTGTATGATTTCTTTCTTGCCATTGCTTTCCATTTTCTACATTTTCCTCCCGAGGGCTGCTTGAGCTCCCTTACCTGTCGCTGTAGATAATAAATTTGTTCGTTGGATCTATATCAATCTTTGGCTTGTACGTCAATGGGAATGGGCTAGGTGTTGCTGCAATAGCAGAATAGCAAGGCTTGCTAGTCGGGGTAGAGGCAAACAATTTGGTCTTGGGAAACTCCATATTGTCCATCATGGGTTTTGGAAATCCCTTTGCTAAGTCTAACACCCCAAGCTTAGCCACACGATCAACTTAGCCTAGGGCTGACGAAGACCTAGCCTACAAACCCCCCCTCAGCAACTCTTGATCCCTCTGCTGCCTCTAGGGTTCGACGTCGAAACTAGCAACGCTAAAGACGGCCTAGCGACAAACTGGTGGCTAGGGTTTCGTATGACGATGATGAGCTACTCTGAGAGAGAGAGAGAGAGAGAGAGAGAGAGAGAGAGAGAGAGAGAGAGAGAGAGAGTCATATTAACGTCTGTGAGAGGCCTCATGGGCCTATGGGACAAAATGCAAAATGTCAAAAATGACTTACAACATCTGGATAAAACCAAAGAGTCGAGGAGTGCACATGGCATCTCAGCTCGAGGTTATTATAGCTAACACACATCTAAGTTCTAGTCCTATCATAAAATGGCCTTCGTTACATCAAGGTCTTTAGGTTTAGATTTGAAATCTCTAATTAATGCCAGTCCATCTCTGTAAACTCCCCACTTTCCAGAGAGTTCCTATGCCTATCACATTACATTTAAGTCCTCTCTATCGTGTAAACTCCCCACTTTCCAAGTTGTGGCCTGCTGGTATTGTGATAATTCTTTCCATCTTAAATGGTGCGTTGCCCTATCAGCTAGATTGAGATTTAGTGCTCGTTGGGGAGAGACTAAAATGAAAATGTTTAGACTTCACAAGCAGTTGTAGCTTGAATGAAGAGATTTTGGACTACCTTTTGATTAGCCTTCTCCTTTAGTGCTAGCCTTCATCATGGTTGAGTCTGCCCTTCACCTCCGGAGTGCCGACAGATACTCAGTACGAAGACTTTGTATAAATGGATGCTCAAGTATGTGTGGGTATGTGGATTTATATGTGTGAGAGCATATTTTTATACTATGGTCTACACCCACTGTTGGGCGCTGATGATGTCAGTGGGGATGTCATAGTAGCTAGTCCCTGCTATGCATGATGGAGTTTATGGTTTTCAACCTTGTGAGTGACTATCATGAGATTGAAACTGCACTATGTTGTGCTTTTAGAGGATGAGTTTGGGAATGTTCTTGGATTCATCTAGGTATATGTGTGTTTAAGGTCTAATTTAAAGATCCCTTATCAATGAAATTCTCATGAGTAAAATGCACCCTTTTTCTAATAGATTTGTGAATACCCTCTTTAAATGTTATCCTTTTGTATGTAGAAAATGTGATTAAAAAACAAATTTGAATGTTGTTGTGTTGTCATTATTCAGATTGTGGATGACTTGTTAAACCACTTCATTCACTTATACCACTTAAACCACTTAGTCCACTTAAACCACTTCATCAATTCTAACCACTTAAACTACAGTTATCCACATTATGCACTTAATCCACATTAAACTCTACATTAGCTCCATATTATCCACTTAACCCACTTAGTCCACTTAAACTACTTAATCAATTCTAACCACTTAAACTACAGTAATCCACATTATGCACTTAATCCACATTAAACTTTACATTAGCTCCACTTAGTCCACTTAATTCACTTAAACCACTTAACCCGCTTAGTCCACTTAAACCACTTAATCAATTCTAACCACTTTATCCACATTATGCTCTTGATATCCAGATCATTATATTCGAAGAAGAATATTACAAAGTTATGATAGAGTTTACATAGTTACTCATCACAAACCTTGCCTTATCTAAGAGTTCAATGAGGAAGGTGTTGTTATGTATATTCTAAGTAAAGTGTCCTACATGAAGGTAAAAAACACACTAGGTGTTTTTGACTTCACAATTCTTGTAGAGGTTACTGATGAGGGAACCAAGGAAGACTTGAAAGTGACATTTATCAGTCAAGTGGTTGATCTAAGATACAAGAGAAAGGTACTCCTTTTTTGTAAAGTTCAAAGTGTGCTCACACTAACCTTGGATGTTCTTTGTGGTAGGTGTTTAGAGTCTTACATTTACAACCTTAAACACATAGCTTATGAAAATGTCTATGACTCTTTTGAAATTTCTTATGTTTTTTGTGACTAAGCACATCCATTTTGCTACGCATGCAACATAATTTACATCATTGTCCAAGTCCCTTGCTTAAAGAGACAAATCTAGCTGCGTGAAGGAATCAAGGTGTCAATTCAGAGTACGGGTCCACATGTTGACGTTGTGGTTGGACTAGGCAAATCTTTTAGGAGTTGCATGAGAAGAATATTTTTTGTGCTCGCGCAATGGAGGTGCAATGTTCTTGTACAAAAGTTTCAAAGGGAGCTGTTGAGATAGCGAGCTCCACTCGTGGTATGCCAAGGTGACCGTTGTGCATTTATGTCACCGACTTGTTACACCACCCATGAATAATAGCTGGATGACGGCTATCTTTATGTACTCTAGTTAGTGGCTCAATAAGTATGCCACCTTAGTTAGCTGAGTTTGGTTTGAGACCCACATATGGGGTTTATCTATTCTTTTGTACTAAAAAAGTTCTTTTGGCTTACACAACTAAGAGAAGAAAACTGTTTTCAGCCTCCACCTTTGTATATATTCTCCCATTGTGTATGTGAGAAAGCTGCAAGTGAGACTCCTTCCTTCTTTCCCACTCTCTTTACATGATATCAGAGCTCGGTTCGTGGTAAGGAGCTCAAGAAAGAAAACTAAGTTTGCGGTGTCCTAGTAAGAGGATCAGTGTTGCTTTCCTTTTTTTTGAGTTTGGGAGCAAATTTTTGCAGGTAGCACAGCTGAAAAGTGGAAGAGTGCACTATCTCAGATTGGGATGCCTTTCGCTGTGTGACGAGAGGGCAGTATATGCTACGGGATAGGACGAAGCCTTTGGTCAAATTATTTTTTTGATTCCAAGTCATTTTAGGTCCGTTTTGATGGGGGAAGTTTTCCACAGGCACTCAAGAAAGTGTCATGTTTTTGCTGTGCGACCACTATTCTACAGGTCGGTGAAAAGTTATAGAAATTACATCATATGCCTGTGTGCAGAGATATTGGGAGTGACAGAATCATTCTTGTTGCTTGTTAATGCATAATCGTCACTAGGAAGTAACTGTGTGGTCAAATACCACTATCGTCAGTTTTGTAGATATGTCCTTGTGAGGCAGAAGTTATGTTTTTTTGCAATGACAATATTTTGCAGTGTTCTGTAATGGCGTCTGATGCTTTTTCACAAATTGTCACTGAAAAGCTTGAAAAAAACAACTTCCAAGCATGGAAGTTTAGAATGACGAATTTCCTTAACGGAAAAGGCTTTTGGGGTTCATTACTGGAGCTGAATAAGAACCAGTTATTCTTAATGTTCCCAATCAATAGGAGTTGCAGGCATTTAAAGGCTGGCATGAGAGAGCCAGAAAAGTTATGTACTAGCTATCTATCAGTATTTCAGATTCTATGATTGTGCACTGAAGTACTTTGACAAAAATGTATAGCACAAATACACAAGTCAGGAAAATATAGCTCAAGCAGGAGTTGCATAATGTACAGAGAATATGAGCATCAATGACTACCACATGAAGGTGAAGAAAATTGCAGATGCACTTGCTTCTATTGGGTCGCCAGTGGAAGATGATGATTTAGTTTCTGTGACCTTGAATGGTCTAGAAAAGGATTATGCACAATTCCGGACATCCATTGCCGTCCGTGAGAATTTTTTTAATTTTGAGGATTTGATTGCTCTTCTAATTTCTAAAGAGCAGAGAAATGGTGGTGCATCTTCTTTAGGTGGAACTTCAAAAGAAGTTGCCTTCTACTCAAATGCTAGAAGAGGTAGAGGTAGAGGTAGAGCAGGCCGATTTGAAGGCCGTGGCAGAAATTAGAATATGCAGCAAATTCAAGAAAACCAGTCCTATGGAGGAGGACGTGGTAACTTTAGAGGCAAGGGGAGCCAAAGAGGTCGTGGCAGATGGCAGAGAGGTCAAAATGCAAAGAGTAATGTTAAATGCTACTACTGTGGTAAAATGGGTCATATGGTTAAAGACTGCTATAAAAAGTAGAATGACATCATGACTGAAAAATTGCAACAAGGTAATTATGCATCCTCTAGTAGACAGGGTGATGACAGAAATGAGCATTTGTTTATGGTGCAGTACATGACCAATTGTGTGACAAGTGCAGAAGAAAGCAATGATGTGTGATATGTTGACTCAGATGCGTCAAACCACATGACAGGTCATACAGAATGGATGCAGGATGCAAGGAAAATGGAAAGATCTGGATTTGTGAAGACTGTTGATAATACTGCACATCCTATTGTGCAGATTGGTAAAATTTCTTTGTCTATGCAGGATGGAAAAAAGAAATACTTGTCTGATGTATTTCATGTCTCAAATATCACCAAGAACCTGGTTTCTATTGGTCAAATGGTTGAGCGGTCAGATTTAATCCTCATGGATGCTTTGTTAAGGATATGAAAAATAAAGGTCGCTTGATAGCAAAAGGGAATAAGAAGGGTAGGATGTTTACGTTGGATGCAGACATGTCTAAATTGAGTGCAGCAATGGCTGCACATGGGACCGGTGTAGTTGTAGATATTAATATCTGGCATAAATGCATTGGTCATGTTAATGTATAACGACTTAAATAAATGCAGGTCCAAAATATTGTTGCAGGATTGCCTAAGTTCAAGGTTGCAGAAATGCATAAAGTATGTGAAGCCTGTCCATTTGGAAAGTAGGCAAGGAAACCATTTCCTAGACATGTTCACGAGAGTAAGAGGCCATTGGAATTAATCCACTTTGATGTGTGGACTACTAAAGCTGCATTTATTGGAGGCTATCATTATTTTGTCACTTTTATTGATGACTACAGCAGAAAAGTTTGGATGTATTTTATGAAAAAGAAAAGTGAAGTGTTTGGGCATTTCAAAGCTTTTAAAGCTACGATTGAAAAAGAAACAGGCCTGCAAATAAAATGCCTAAGGTCAGATGGAGGGAGAGAGTACCTCTCAAATGAGTTTGCAAGTTTCCTGCAGGAGCATGGCATAAAGTAGTAATATTCATGCAGTCGTACCCCACAGCAAAGTGGACTTGCAGAAAGGAAAAACATGCATATTGGAGAGGTATCTTGTGCCATGCTCAACGAAAAAGACCTGCCATATTATTATTGGGCTGAAGCAGTTGCTACAGCAGTTTACATAATGAACATGACTCCCACTGCAGCAATACATGGCATGACGCCAGAGGAGAGGTATATTGGTAGGAAATCGGATATTTCTCATTTGAAAGTTTTTGTTGCATTGTCTATGTTCATGTGCCAGATGAGTTGAGATCCAAGTTGGATCCAAAAGTTGAGAAGTGCATCTTTATTGGTTATTCTCTGCAACAGAAAGGGTATAGATGCTAACCCTTCTACTCGTAAGTTTACAGTGAGTAGAGATGTTTTTGATGAGATGAGCAGCTGGTATAAACCAATAAATGTGATTGATGATGTAGATGCACAAAATGGTAATGCTGTAAAGAATTCACAATAGCAATCACAAAATATTAGTGGACCTGTAGTGTCCTCTAGCAGTGGTTCACATACTTTGCCATGGACAAGAAGATTGAGATTAAGAGGAGGCTCCTCAAAGTAATGCAGATAGTGGTATGCAAGTATCACGAAAAGGAAAAGAGAAAGTAGATCAGCCCATGGTTGATGTGAATGCAGGTCACTCTTATGTGGATGGTAAATCCAGTGGCTCAAAACAGAGCCTTGATGATGAGTTGGGTATTCCTTCTGTTGTTACACCTGGAGTAAGGAAGATAAGGGATGTTTTGAGAGCACCTGGTAGTGAGCCTATTTTGCGCAGCTCTACTAGAGCTAGGTATCCTGTGGATAGGCTGAAATATGATGGATTTACAGCCATTCACTATGCCTATATGGTCGAAGTGATACTAGAACCCACTTCTTTTGAGCAAGCCATGGAAAAAGAAAAATGGGAGAAAGTCATGGATGAAGAAATGGATGCCTTGGAAGCAAATGCTACATAGGAATTGGTGTCTTTGCCTAAAGACAAGAATGCAATTGGCTGCAAGTGGATTTATAAGATGAAGCACAATGTAGATGGATCTGTGAATAGATACAAGGCAAGATTAGTTGTCAAGGGGTATGCACAGACATATGGCATTGATTATGAAGAAACATTCAGTCCGGTTGTAAGGATGGCAACCGTAAGAGCAGTCATTTCTATGGCTGCATCAAAGGGATGGTCTTTACATCAGATGGATATAAAGAATGCTTTCTTGCATGGTGATTAGCAAGAAGAGGTCTATATGGAGCAGCCACCAGGTTATGTCCATGCTATTCATCCTAAGTTTGTTTGCAGGTTGAAGAAAGCCTTGTATGGCTTGAAGTAAGCATCCAAAGCATGGTCTGACAAGATAGGACAGTATCTTCTCACTATTGGCTTTCAGATTTTCAAGGCAGATTTCTCGCTTTATGTGAGAAAAATAGAGAAAGGCATTATGCTGCTTGTTATTTATGTTGATGATTTGATCATCACAGGTGATAGTGATGAAGATATCCTTCATGTGAAAATGCTATTGAAGCAGAAGTTTGAGATGAAGGATTTGGGAGAGCTGCGTTACTTCTTGGGCATTGAGGTGATTAGATCCACAAGTGGGATATGGCTCTTGCAGAGGTAGTATGGATTTGACATGCTATCCAAATATGGGATGATAGGCTGTAAGTCTATTTCAGTTCCTTTGGAGCAGAATGTGAAGCTGAGCGTAGATGCAGGTGAGCTTTTGGAAGACCCTACTATGTGCAGACGCATAGTAGGAAGTTTGATTTATATGACTATTACCAGGTCAGATTTGATCTATGTTATTGGGTTAGTAAGTCAGTTTATGCAGGCTCCAAGGAAATCACATTTGGATGCGGCTAGACGCATATTGAGGTATGTGAAGTCCACATTGCAATATGGACTATTTTATGAGATTGGGGTTCAGATACAGTTGCATGGATACACTGATGCTGATTGGGTTGGTAGTATTTCTGATAGACAATCTACCAGTGGATATGTGTTCTCTTTTGGGAGTGCTGCAGTCACTTGGAGTAGCAAGAAACAGCCTACATTTGTCTTGTTGAGCAAAGAGGCTGAGTACAAGGGTGCAGTAATGGCTGCATGTGAGGCAGCTTGGTTGCATAAGCTACTTTATGATATGCATCAATCTATAGATGGGCCAGTTGTCATTCATTGACAACATGAACAGTATACACTTGACAAATAATCTAGTATATCATGCTAGAACAAAGCACATTGAGGTGCATTATCACTATGTGCAAGAGAAGGTTCTAGTAGGTTTTATTGATCTAGTTTATGTCAGCAGAGAGGATCAGGTAGCTGACACATTCACGAAAGCATTGGGCACAGAGAAGCTGCACAAGTTCAGAGACCTGCTTGGTGTTGTGTAGGAATTGGGATTGAGCTCGAGGGAAACTAGTGTTGAGATATCGAGCTCCACTCGTGATATGCTAGGGTGACCGTTGTGCATTTAGGTCACCGACTTGTTAGTTGCAGATGCGGTTGGTACATCGCTCATGAATAATAGCTGGATGACAGCTATCTTTATGTACTCTAGTTCGTGGCTTAGTTAGTATGCCACCTTAGTTAGCTGAGTTTGGTTTGACACTCACATATAGGATTCACTTATTCTTTTGTACTAAAAAAGTTCTTTTGGCTTACATAACTAACAGAGGAAAACTATTTTCAGCCTCCACCTTTGTGTATATTCCCCAATTGTGTATGTGAGAAAGCTACAAGTGAGACTCCTTCCTTCTCTCTCACTCTCTTTACAGGAGCTTCACAAAAAACATCTCCAAATTTGTGATTTATTTCGAGCAGGACATGTGATTTGCCATTGCTTTGAATAAAATTTTTATACTCTCCTTAAAACATTCCTTTAGTTGAGACATTGTTTGAAACTTGTGTCATTTGAAGGTTTGATGTTCAAAGGGGACAACTCTTTGGAAGACATCTCATGATCGACTTTGGTTATTAAAGTGGAACCAAGATTCTCTAACTTTTTTCATAGAAAGAATCATATGTCTTGCTTGTAAAGTACTTTGCCTATATGTTCTATCTTCAATGTTTGCAACTTTAACAAGCTTGTATTTTTTGGAACATGTCATTAAACACTTTCCTTTCCAATGAAGAGACTTCACAATAAGATTTTGCAAAAACACAACTAGCATAAGTTTTGGATCCGCCAGGGCTAGCTTGATCATTTGCCATCATCTCCCTCTTGTTCCCTTGCTCCTCTTAGCAAGCTACACAAATGGCTTCCGACAATCTTCTCTCTACATGTCAAGTGCCAATGAACATGACCTTCCTCCAAAAGCACTAAACGAAATGGACATTCTAAAATGTTTTGTTAACATGTGGCCTTCATTCAAGTATGATGATTGGCTTGATATGTTATTGATGCATATTTCATTAGCATCTACAGCAGCAGCAATTAGTCCTTGGCATGCCCTTGCATCTATGCACATAGACATATCCTTTGTGCAAAGCTCACATAATGCATTGGTACTTCAAGTGTCCACCACAATCACATGCATTGCTATTTGATATTATGTCAAGGTTATCAAGCATGCTTAACAAGTCATTCGATCTTTAATGTTTTGATTGCTTCAAGCTCTTCAATGTTTCCTCTACCAATGTGAGTCATAATTCCCAAAAACATATTTTGTTTTTGGATGAATCTACTACACCAACAACTATAATGCCCCTCATTAAACCATATGCAAGAAGAAGGTACACTTCATGGTTCAATGACCATGAGAAATACTTTCTCAAGATTATAGCAAACAACCAAACCTTGTTTGGAAAGGAGGTAGCAACCTTGTACAATCCACAACACAATGACAAGAAATATAACTCGGAAGCAATCATCAAAAAAGTTTACCACTTGAAGATGAGCATTAGTACAACCAAAAGGAAGAGAAGTGTGACAAGCACCCAAGCATTATACAACATAAAAATTGAGGACACCCCCGTATTTCCTTGCATTTCTTGTGGACCCTTTACACTCTCCTCAAAGTTGAAAATTTTGAATCCATCTTTCAAGCTATTTTTTAATGATCAAGGGCTTCTAACCCTTGCACAAGGAGCAAATGACAAATCAACTATGAGTGCATATATACATGAATCATATGGGTGTTTGAGAGTCTAAATAGTATACTCATTACCATCCTAATCAACAAGGTCCAATCCAGCTCTTTTGGCACTAGCAACCTACACAAGGAGCTTGACAACACTACCCACAATCAAAGTATCATTATTAAAAGAGAAGCATGTATGCCCATCTGTTAAGAATTCTCTCATGAGAGGTACAATATCGCATCCCATGTCCATTCATAGGCTACCTAGAGGACACAAAAGAATCAAAATAGATTCAATGAAACTAGTGGATCCCTTAATGTGTATTGAAAATGCATGGTGGATGATGCTCTAGGTTTCTTCTATACCTCAAGCTTGATAATGAGTCCACTAGTTACTCATTTTTTGTATATTCAACTTCTCAAAGGTAGGTTTAATATATACACTAAATATTGGAGGTGTACAGCCTAATTGCATCAGCCTAATTGCATCATAAACACAAGCACTAGGAGATCATTTGCAACATGGAGGAAGGTATGTCAAATATATTTGATCTCTCACATCGCACAATGATTCAAGGAAGGAGCTTTCTAAACAACATATCTTCTCCTTCTTGTTTAGGTAACCATGTAGAATTTTATCTAGACCAACACACAATGATCCACTTCAATAATTGGATGCAAACATATCATTCTATATATGTAATGCATTATCATTCATAGGCAAATTATACAATAGTCATATAGATAAATAGAATCCATGCTTAAACTCTTAGATAGTATAGAACTACAATAAAGTATTTCCTACCGCTAATGGGCAAATAAGGACTAGATACCCTTAAATCATCCAATATTGTTGCAATCACAACTATGCCACACCTTAAGTGATCCTTTGTGATATGGTACCATGTAGGTATACCATCTCCACACATCTCAAAGCCAGGGGGAAAGTCAAGAAACACATTACTTGCATGTAAGCAGTGAGGTCAAAGCATGGTAAGGTGGGATGCTATTTTAGCTATGTAGCATAAAAATAAAACACAATCTCTATAATTATAAATCAAAATATTTGACTTTATTGTGTAGTTTATAAATTAAAGATACTATAGAGTCTAAAAATCACCTCTTAGTATTGGAAGATTATAGAAGACTCTAAATATTAGTGCTTTACTCAAATAGCAAGTGTCCAAGACATGCTATTTCTAGCCACCTTATGATGTTTTCATCCAGCAAGATTTTTTTCACTAGCAAAGTCCAATCCCATGGAAATTTAATCCCCAAATACTCAATTATGTCTCCATGACACCAGATGATACCCATAGGTGAAAAAGGATAAAATACATAAGTGGTGATCTCTTCCACAAGAACTTTCACTCCTATGATATTGGTAACAAAAATATAATTTAATCTCACAATATTAGAAATAGAGAATCATCATTATTTTAAAATCATAAATATCCCAACCAAAAGGAGAAACTTCTCAATGATCTTAATTGGTCCTCTCCTCATTTTCTTTATTAACATAAGGTAGACTCTCACCAAAAAATCACAAAATGAATCCCAACATTCAAACAATCAAGAGTATTAATTGGTCCAAATTTAACAATGAATCCTTTTTCCTTGCATCATCTGTGTGTAAAAATAGAACCTTTTAACAACATGGTAAACGAAGCTCGAATACGGGTAGATAAGAAAAATTTTCATTATACGAGTCTACATGAAATATGTATAAAATTGGTACAAAGGTGTCGAATTTGTTAGTCCAGGATTCTAGATTAGGATCCATGAAACGCCCTAAATAGTAGATGCTATAAAACACACTGAGAATATACTCACACACATGCAGAAATACACATAGATACAAGAATGAAGAAAGAGACACACCTCTTTAGAATTTGAATACGTGAATAATGCATAGAATGATCAAGAGACACTGGTCTCATGGATATACAACATGCGGTTATAACTGCTGACGAAAGGTTGTGAGTACTTGTGCCTCAAGGAATCCATACTAACTCCGTGATAACCTTGCACACTGTTAATGCCTTAACACATGACACTTACAAAATGATCTCAGGGGGTTCACCTCATTAAATTTTAGTATACCATGTGCTCGGGCGAGGGGGAGAGGGGGGGGTCACCATGTATAAACCCTCTATATCAAGAGCGTTCAAGGCCCATTTGTAAAATCCCTTATCTTTAAATTTTTTCTTAATAAAACATATACCCTTTGAATGCACATGATACATAGGGTTTCTTAGTAGTGCACCCCCTAAAGGAATAATCAAGAGACACTTGTCTCATGGATATACAACATGCGATTCCAATTACTGGCTGAAAGTTTGTGGGTACTTACATCTATAGGAATTCCGCGCTAACTCTATGATAACCCCGCACACTGTTAATGCCTTAACACATGGCACTCATGGTGGACAAAGAGAGGGAGCTTCTGGGAGAGTGGGGACTGGGTATGTCGATGTGCATAGTGAATCTCTAGAAACCAATCCGTTGCCTTCCACCTTGAAGGCAAAAGGTAAGTGCGAATGAATGAGCAGTGCACTCCAACCAAAAACATAGCCTTCACATCTTCTCCTTAAACTGATCGATCTGAGATATCTGCCCTCTAAGTGCACACTCTCTAGCTTTTACAAGGGCATTGTACCTGTCCTCCCATGAAAACACCAACCCCTCTGGTGCTACTTTGAGTGCTACTTTTCTATTTTCCATCGTGTATCCACCTTTGTCCATAGTTCATGCTTGTTAACATCCACAGAGTACAATTGCCAAATGCAGGGTAATCAATGAGTAAAGGTGACCAAGCTAAATGATCTACTTCAATAGGACAAGCTTAAGGGAGTTTGATACCCAAATACACCAAGGTCAATGATTAGAAGCAATGTGCACACAGAAGGAGTATAGCTCAAACTCAGGGAGTTTGATCCCCAAATACTCTAAGCCTGCCCAAAAGTCCAAAGATCCTAGGCAACATGCACAGGTTGTATGTTCCAGCTACCCCCACCCGGAATAAGGAGGTGTTGGAACAAGGAGATGCACACTTCTAAGCCCCACGAGGATTGCACTTTTTAGCTCCACATCCACAGGAAATAGCGATGCCAATGAAAATGGCCATGAAAGGAGTACAGCTCAAACTCAAGGAGTTTGTACCCCAAATATCATCCTGGGACAGGGTTACCATTGAGTGTCCCGATGAAGCTGGGTCTCACTACTCCAAGTTTGAGTCTCATGCATCATGCATGACACCAAACAGGTGAAGGTGTGAGGGCACTAAGGGAGTTTGAGCCCCAAATCACCCGAGCCTAGGAGTCACGAGGCTAACACAGGCGCTATTTGGGAACCGGTTAGGTTTGTGATGACTATCACAAAAGAGATTGGCACCAGTGCCATTCTCATTGAGAATGGTACCTTTGTCATTCTTAATCCATGAAATTGAGAATGGCACCTTTATCGTTCTTAATCATTGAGAATGGCACCTCTGCCATTCGTAATCCATTAGAGTTTGTTGTTGGCTCCCCCATAGCCTAAAGGTTGAAGTAGCTAAACCGATGTTTAGAATGACACTACTACCAATCTAGTTATGTCACCTCTTAGCTAAAGGGATGTCTAGTTAACTTGGAGATTGTGATCCTCTATGTGATGGTTTCTCATAGAGATTGGCACCAGTTCCATTCTAATAGAGAATGGCACTTGTGCCATTCTTTATCCAGTTTGTGGACGGCTTCCTCATAGCCTCAAGGTTGAAGCAGCTAAAGGGATATTTAGAATGGCACTACTGCCAATGTAGTTATGTTCAAAGCACAAATGAGATTGGCACCACTGCTATTCTTAATCCATGAGAGTTTGTGGATGGCCTGAAGGTTGAAATAGCTAAAGGGATGTTTGGCATGGCACTGCCAATCTAGTTAACATTGAGATTTCTCTTTGTGACGACTATCCCAAAAGAGATTGGCACTAGTGCCATTCTGATAAATAATGGCACCTATGCCATTCTCTTTGTGATGATTGTACAAAAGAGATTGGCACCTTTGCCATTCTTAATCCATGAGAGTTTGTGGATGAGCCTAAAGGTTGAAGTAGTTAAAGGGATGTTTGGAATGGCACTGCTGCCAATCTAGTGAACTTGGAGATTTCTCTTTGTGACGACTGTCACAAAAGAGATTGGCACCAGTGCCATTCTAATAGATAATGGCACCTGTGCCATTCTTAATCCATGAGAGTTTGTGGATGGCTCCCTCATAGCCTAAAGGTTGAAGTAGCTAAAGGGATGTTTAGCATGGCACTGATGTGATCCTCTTTATGATGACTATCACAAAAGACATTGGCACCAGTGCCATTCTCATTGAGAAGGGTACCTTTGTCATTCTTAATCAATGAGAGTTTGTGGATGGCTCCCTCATAGCCTGAATCTTGAAGTAGCTAAAGGGGTATTTGGCTCTTGGCATGGCACTACTGCCAATCTAGTTAACATTGATATTTTAAAGCACAAATGAGATTTGCACTGATGCCAATATAGTTAACATGGAGATTTCTGTAAAATCTAACCTTTAGTGGGCAGTGATGTGAAGGCTCTTTGTGATGGATGTCACAAAAGAGATTAGCACTGATACTATTCTCATAGAGAATGGCACCTATGCCATTCTTGATCCATGAGAGTTTGTGGATGGTTCCCCCATAGGCTAAAGGTTGAAGTAGTTAGAGGGATGCTTAGAATGGCATTGCTTCCAATCTAGTTATGTCAACTCCTAGCTAAAGGGATGTTTAGCACGGCATTGATGCCAATATAGTTACATGGAGATTTCTCTAAAATCTAACCTTTAGTGGGCATTGATGTGATCCTCTTTGTGATGGTTGTCACAAAAGAGATTGGCAACAGTGCCATTCTCATAGAGAATAGCACCTTTTCCATTCTTAACCCATGAGAGTTTGTGGATGGCTCCCCATAGCCTAAAGGTTCAAGTAGCTAAAGGAATGTTTAGAATGGCACTACTGCCATTCTACTTGTCAGCTCTTGGGATGGCACTACTGCCAATCTAGTTCTGTCATCTCTTAGCTAAAGGGATGCTTAGCATGGCACTGATGCCAATATAGTTAACATGGAGATTTCTCTAAAATATAATCTTCAGTGGGCACTGATGTGATCTTGTTTGTGATGACTGTCAAAAAAGAGATTGGCACTAGTGCCATTCTTATAGAGAACGATATCTTTGCCATTCTTAATCCATGAGAGTTTGCGGATGGCAGCCTAAAGGTTGAAGTAGCTAAAGGGATGTTTAGAATGGCACTACTGCCAATCTAGTTATGCCACCTTTTAGCTAAAGGGATGTCTAGTTAACTTGGAGTTTTCTCTTTGTGATGACTATCACAAAAGAGACTGGCACCAGTGCCATTCTAATAGAGAATGGCACTTGTGCCATTCTTAGTCCATGAGAGTTTGTAGGTGGCTTCCTCATAGCCTCAAGGTTGAAGCAGCTAAAGGGATATTTCAAATGGCAGTGCTACCAATCTAATTATGTTCAAAGCACAAATGAGATTGGCACCACTGCCATTCTTAATCCATGAGAGTTTGTGGATGGCTCCCTCAGCCTGGAGATTGAAGTAGCTAAAGGGATGTTTGGCATGGCACCGCTACCAATCTAGTTAACATGGAGATTCCTCTTTATGATGACTATCACAAAAGAGATTGGCACTAGTGCCATTTTGATAGAGAATGGCACTTGTGCAATTCTCTTTGTGATGACTGTCACAAAAGAGATTGGCACCAGTGCCATACTTAATCCATGAGAGTTTGTGGATGGCGCCTAAAGGTTGAAGTAGCTAAAGGGATGTTTGGAATGGCACTATTGCCAATCTAGTTAACTTGGAGATTTCTCTTTGTGATGAATGTCACAAAAAGAGATTGGCACCAGAGCCATTCTAATAGTAGAAAGGCACTGGTGCCAATCTCTTTTGTGACAGCCATCACAAAGAGGATCATATTAGTGCCCATCCACAAACTCTCATGGATTAAGAATGGCACCCTGTGCCATTCTTAATCCATGAGAGTTTGTGGATGGGCACTAATATGATCCTCTTTGTGATGGCTGTCACAAAAGAGATTGGCACTAGTGACATTCTCATAGAGAATGGCACCTTTGCCATTCTTAACCCATGAGAGTTTGTGGGCTCACCATAGCCTAAAGATTCAAGTAGCTAAAGGCATGCTTAGAATAACACTACTTCCATTCTAGTTGTCACCTCTTGGCATGGCACTACTGCCAATCTAGTTATGTCATCTCTTAGCTAAAGGGATGCTTAGCATGGCACTGATGCCAATATAGTTAACATGGAGATTTCTCTAAAATCTAATCTTCAATGGGCACTGATGTGATCCTCTTTGTGATGACTGTCAAGAAAGAGATTGGCACAAAGAATGGCACCAGTGCCATTCTTAATCCATGAGAGTTTGTGCATGGCACCTTAAGGTTGAAGTAGCTAAAGGGATGTTTAGAATGGCACTATTGCCAATCTAGTTATGTCACCTCTTAGCTAAAGGGATGTTTAGCATGGCATTGATGCCAATATAGTTAACATGGAAATTTCTCTAAAATCTAACCTTCAGTGGGCACTGATGTGATCCTCTTTGTGATGGCTCCCTCATAGCCTGAATGTTGAAGCAGCTAAAGGGATATTTAGACTGACACTGCTGCCAACCTAGTTATGTCACCTCTTAGCTAAATTGATCTTTAGCATGGCACTGATTCCAATATAGTTAACATGGGGATTTCTCTAAAATCTAACGTTCAGTGGGCACTGATGTGATCCTCTTTGTGATGACTGTCACAAAAGAGATTGGCACCAGTGCCATTCTCATAGAGAATGACACCTCTGCCATTTTTAATCCATGAGAGTTTGTGGATGGCCCCCCCATAGCCTAAAGGTTGAAGTTAACTAATGGGGTGTTTGGCATGGCACTGCTACCAATCTAGTTAACACGGATATTATTTAGCATGGCACTGATGCCAATCTAGTTATATTCAAAGCACAAATGAGATTCGATCTGATGTCATCCTCTTTGAGATGAATGTCATGAATGAGATTGGCACTGATGTTCTCCTCTTTGAGATGAATGTCACAAATGAGATTGGCGCTAGTTCCATTCTAATAGAGAATGGCACCTGTGTCATTCTTAATCTATGAGAGTATGTGGATGGCTCCACCATAGCCTAAAGGTTGAAGTAGCTAAAGGGATGTTTAGCATGGCACTACTGCCAGTCTAGTTATGTCACCTCTTAGCTAAAGGGATGTTTGGCATGGCAGTGCTGACAACCTAGTTAACATGGAGATTTCTCTCAAATGTAACCTTCAGTGGGCATTGATGTGATCCTCTTTGTGATGATTGTCAAAAAGGAGAATGGCACAAGTGCCATTCTCATTGAATGTTCAAGTAGCTAAAGGGATGTTTGGCATGGCACTGCTGCCAATCTAGTTAACATGGAGATTTCTCTAAAATCTAATCTTCAATGAGCACTAATGTGTTCCTCTTTGAGATGACTATCATAAATGAGATTGGCACAAGTGCCATTCAGATAGAGAATGGCACCTGTGCTATTCTTAATCCATGAGAGTTTGTGGATGGCTCCCTCATAGTCAATCTACACAAACTCACATGGAGTAGGATGGCATAGGTGCCAATCTTTATAAAAAATATCAAAGCATAAATAAATCTTTTAATTTAACATGGCACAAGTACCAATCTACTCCTTGCATAAAAAATATCATGAATAAAGATTTCAGTTTAGCATGAAACCATTACCAATCCACTCCTTGCAGGTTTTTAATGAGAATATGTTATTACATGAAATCTTTTTTATTTCATGTAATAACATATTCTCATTAACCTCAAGACCTTAACATGATCGCCCTAGAGGGCGATCATGTTAAGGTCTTGAGGTTAACATGCTCATTTAGATGAGGTTAGGCGTTCTATCATACTTTCTTGACATTTTCCTTCAAGAATCTATTAGCTATTCTAATATGTGTTTAGCTAGATATTCTAATTGTTCCATATCCTAACACTAGGGAAAAATTTTTTAATCAGCACACCTTGATAAGAAAAATATAAATTAATTTATATTCTTTTATATATAATCATTAAATTTTAACAACATCAATTGAGGCACTCTTCATGGTTTATATTTTTTAAACATGCATATATTTATATTTATACATAGAAATATTTACATTTTTTTAAGCATACATATATTCCTATTTATATATAAATATATATTCATATTTATAGAAATATACTTTAAAATTTTAAAATTTCAACAATTTGAAATTTAAAAAATATTAAAATTTGAACTTTCAAAAGTTGAAGTTCAAAACTTCAAAATTTGAATTTTGAAAATTTTAGAATTTTAGCAAAGTACATAAAGAAAAAATTTTGAATTTCAAATTTGAAAGACAATTCATTGGGAAAGAGAGGGAAAGAGGGAGGGAGGGAGAGAGAGAGAGAGAGAGAGAGAGAGAGAGAGAGAGAGAGAGAGAGAGAGAGAGAGAGAGAGAGAGAGAGAGGTACCTGGATAGACTGGAGGAGGGCATGGTCGCGTTCAATGCGACGCCCAAAGCCAAGGCGGTGGTGGCCAAGTTTGCGTGAGTTGACTCCTGAGTGATGAGGTAGCCAAGGCAGCGATGACCTTCAAATTATGATGGAAATCGAGGAGGAGGCAGCACCTTCAACCTTCAATAGTTTGAACTCCGCTGGAAATCGAGGAGGTGACACACGGAGCGAGGCGACGCCGAGGTCGACGGTAGGGCACAGATCCAAAGCGGGTGTACGAGGTCTATGAGAAGCCAGAGGGTGGTAGGAGAAGGAAAAGGAGAGCCAAAGTCACCGCAGAATTTGGCCAAAGCAAGGTTACGAGGAGCCAGAGGGGGCGATGGGCGCTGTTAGGAGCCGAGGAAGTCACTTCAAGTCAGGCTCAAGGGCCAGGGTTGGTCACAGACTGCGGGTGAAGCTTTTGCATGGGGAGGAAACACTTTGGCATGGGATGGGAGGTAGTAGAGGCATGCAAACAGAGGCAGAGGCAGAGGCGCGAAGGTGCAGAGGCAGAGGCGGAGGCAAAGAGATAGAGGAGGAGGTGCAGAGGCTTAGAGTGAGAAGGGCATGGAAGGGGGAAATCAAGTAGGTCCTAGGGTTTCGTATATTCCTCTATTTTTTGCTTTTGGGTTCCTAATGAGTTTTGGTCTATTTTTACATTTCAATTTTTTCATCTCTTCTTTAGAGCCCTTATCATTTTTTTACCCCTTTTGCTCTTAGAGTTATACATATATATATATATATACATACATATATAGTCCTTGGACTTGCCCCTTTTGCTCGTAGAGTTTATATATATATATATTTCTAAATTTGAAATCAAAAGCACCTATGCTAAATTTGCGAAATGACTACCGTTTGTGATGGTTTTTTTGACATAATTTATAAATGATTTTTTAAAATAAAAGCATAAAAGCATCAATACAAATTGGCAATATGACTATTGATGTCTCTATTAATGTATTATAATATGACTATTGGTGTCTCTATCGATGTATTATATATGAATGTTTATTTTTCTATTAAATATTATTACTAAAAAACTTTCAAGGTTGTTTCAACAGTTAAATCGATGCTTTCAACGCTCTCTTTTACAATTTCAAAATTTGGAATTTAAAAATTTTAAAGTAATTATGTATATATACAAATATAAATATATCTATATATATAAATAGAAATAGAAATATATGTATATTGGAAAAAATAAATATAAGTATGTATAAATACATATATGTAAAATAAATAAATATATACAATATGTTTGAAAAATACATAAATATATTCTTAAACCACTTAGAGTGACATGCCTCAATTGATGTTGTTTAAAATTTAATTATTATAGATTTATATAGACTAATCCCAGTTTAATAGACCAAAACTTCGTTTTGACAATGATTTAATACACTAATCCTAGTTTAGGATTAGCATATTACATCCTTGTTTAACATTAGAATGGAACATAAATTAGTCTATTAAATCCTAGTTTTACCTTATTCTATAAATCCTAGTTTAACATTAGTCTACTAAATCCTAGTATAACATTAGTCCATTAAATACTAGTATAACATTAGTCCATTAAATCCTAGTTTAGAATTAGTCTATTAAATCCTAGTTTAACATTCCTATATTAAACCATAGTTTAGTATTAGTCTATTAAATCCTAGTTTAGGGTTAGAATAGAACATTAATCTATTAAATCTTTGAAACTATTGTAAATATTGATAATTCAAAATAAATACACTAGAAACCCAAAACCTCTCTCTCTCTCTCTCTCTCTCTCTCTCTCTCTCTTAAACCACTTAGAGTGACATGCCTCAATTGATGTTGTTTAAACCACTTAGAGTGACATGCCTCAATTGATGTTGTTTAAAATTTAATTATTATAGATTTATATAGACTAATCCCAGTTTAATAGACCAAAACTTCATTTTGACAATGATTTAATACACTAATCCTAGTTTAGGATTAGCATATTACATCCTTGTTTAACATTAGAATGGAACATAAATTAGTCTATTAAATCCTAGTTTTACCTTATTCTATAAATCCTAGTTTAACATTAGTCTACTAAATCCTAGTATAACATTAGTCCATTAAATACTAGTATAACATTAGTCCATTAAATCCTAGTTTAGAATTAGTCTATTAAATCCTAGTTTAACATTCCTATATTAAACCATAGTTTAGTATTAGTCTATTAAATCCTAGTTTAGGGTTAGAATAGAACATTAATCTATTAAATCTTTGAAACTATTGTAAATATTGATAATTCAAAATAAATACACTAGAAACCCAAAACCTCTCTCTCTCTCTCTCTCTCTCTCTCTCTCTCTCTCTCTCTCTAACAAACGAGAATCCACCGACCATAATCTTTCATTTTTTATATTTTTCCAAATTACCAAAAAATTTAGAAAAATAATTTCATGGAAATTTTATATAGCCCATTCTCCAAGAGGATTTTGTAGATTGGCACCAGTGCCAATCTACAGAATCCCATGTGGAGATTGTCACCATTGCCAATCTACTTGTGAGATTGTGGAGCCTGGCAATGGTGCCAATCTACACATGGGATTTTGGAGCATGGCATTGGTGCCAATCTCCAAAATGTCTCCTATTGCACGGGAGGTTTTCATGAAAATCATTAGAAAATTTTAGAAAAATAATTTCATGTAAATTGTATCGAGATTTGTTCCCCAGAAGGTTTTTGGAGGTTCCACGTGGAATTGTGGAGAATGGCACCAATGCCATTCTTCACAAACCCACATGGAGAATGGCACTGGTGCCAATCTCCATGAGGGTATAGCAAATTTTAAATTTCCCTATGCAGAATAGCTTTGGTGCCACTGTCCACGTTGGTTTTTGGAGATTGGCACTAGTGCCATTCTCCACAAACCCAAATCCATTCCGCATGGGGAAATTTAAAAATTGCTAGACTCACTTAGAGATTGGCACCAGTGCCATTATTCACTCATGTGTGATTGTGGAGAATGGCACTGGTGCCAATCTCTATGCTTGGAATTTAGAGAAGGTTTTCTCAAACTGCTAAATTTTTTAGGGAAATAATTAATGCTTTCATGAAACTTTTTATTAGACACATTCATGGATTCTGGAGTTGCACCAGTGCCATTCTCCAAAAATCCACAATGGAGATTGGCACTAGTGCCATTCTCTATAAGAAATCTAGGCTCACATGGAGAATGGCACCAGCTCCATTCTCCACAATCTCACATGTAGAATGGCACTCGTTCCATTCTCCCCATTGCAAGGACAGACTAGCATAATTCTCTGTTGGTCTTATGAAATTCTTTGGTTGTAATTTTTTCAAATTTTCATTTCTTGTAATCATAATGGCAAGGGATGGCTATCAGCTGTCAGGACAAGGTCATGATGGTGGTGGGGAATGAAGTGGTTGCAATTGGTGCAGTGTGTGTAATAGATCCAGAGGGCTACTGTAGTGGTGTGAAGATTGGGGTAGAAAATGTATTGGTGATAGTGGAGAAGTCTATCAATAGTGACATGCTCTTGCCATTTCCCACTATGGATGCAATGCTTATTGGTGAGGCACTTTGGAGCATTGTCAAGTGGCCTAAGACCTCTCTAAAACATGTTGGTGTTTCTTTAGATGATCTAGTAACTGAAGAAGCCACGTCAAGTGAGCATGAGCAGCCTTATGCTGAGGCAATACCTATTTCTTCATTGGAAACTGACAATTGCATCCGTGAATCTTGGAAAGAGAAAAAGGTTGTCTTGTGGGATGACAGCAAAACAAAGACCATGGGAGAAGGTGTGATCTTGTAGGTTTTTTTGGGCGACTCTATAAACTTTGATTTACTGGGTAACGATTTCATTGGTGTGGGTATTGAAAAGAAAGAACAAAGTATAGGAAGTGACTTAGGGTCTTCTATGCAAGATGTCGGATCTCTCAGTCTAGTTAAGTGGCCCATCAAGCAGATTACCTTGATGGAAGCCCATTGCAACAATATGTGCCCATGAGCTAGGTTGGTGGCATAGATGAGGTGATCAACGATCGAATTTTGAAAAAGGATGCTCCACTTTCAAAGAAAAGAAGGTACACTTTCAGTAGCAGGGTGCCTAAGCAAAGGGAGCTTCCAACGCCAATGTACAAAATGTCACTAGAGTCAGTGCAACAAGTTTCGTCCATCGATTGTTGTGGCAGTAGGTGCTGCCAACATATTGAGCGAGACCTCTTAATGTCTGTCTGTAAGGAAGAATTTTTGGGACAGCTCCTTGGAGTCTTGTACAAACTTTATATACGATGTGTTGTCAATGGCTTAGCATCATGACTGTGTTGGGAGGATGCACTACAACTTCTAATTGGGATGTGTGTTGTAGAGCATGGGATGAGATGCATGGAATCCCAAGGGCATCATTTTATTGATACAGGGAGCAATTTGAGAGTGGTGTGCAACGATATGTGCATGGGAATTCCAGGATTGTGAGGAGGAGCAAGGTGCACACAAGTATGGGGAGGGCTCTCATTCAACACTTTGTGTGGATAATAGCACAGAGCATATGCCTCACAAGAGTAGAACCATGCAGGATGGTTCTAGAGAGACACAGCAAGTGATACCTGAAGTGTATAAGAAGATAGACGTCATGCGTGAGGTCAACACTTCTCTTAATCAACATGGTTATCAGAGCCTATCCACATCCACATCTAGTAGGATTTGGAAATCAGACTTAAAAAATGCAGCCCTTGCTAAAAAAAGTGAATTCTCTAAATGTAGCTTGTGCAATCGGATCAAGGCGCAATTGGCAACCACAAAAAGTCAAGATGAGCACAATTCATTGATGGTGGAGGAGAGAAAGATGCATATGATATAGCAATAGAGTTGCAGGAACTTGTACTATGCATGACGTAGCTACTCCGAGATGGATCCAAAAAAGTATGTATGCATAATCCATGATAAGATGGACCAAAAAAAGATAGCAATTCTAAGACTTCGGGTGAGGTCTAAGGACACTGATTTTGCATGGCAATCATAGGTTTCACTAATTGGAATGATTACCCATGGGCATGGGCAAGGTCATTATGTACACTTCACCCTCAATGGTTTGTGGCCATCTAATCCTAACCTGACAATTGGATCGCTCTCAATTTGTTTGCGCAACCTAGAGAGGACGGATATGCATGACCTCGGAGACCTTGCTACTGATGGGATTCCAAGAAGTCATGCTCGCCTTTTGAATGCTCTATATCAAGAAACGCTTTGGACTCCCATTACAGTGCTAAAGGTGCACATATTTCCACAAGGGTACCTGGCTTGTCTGAAATTGTCGATGCCACGATCACAAATTCAAATCTAGAGACTATACCGAAGAGTGACCCTAGGTCTTCCATGCCATGACAACTTCCGTTGTGAGTGCTGCAGACACATGTAGGAATTTGTTGCCATCAGCTACTCGCGAAAACGCACCCTCGCCTGATGGAACTGTTGCTGTTGAGCCAACATACCAAAAGTTGCCAAAGAACTTGCTACTCCAACTAGATAATTGTGGGTCTAAGAACAAAACTAGATACTTGTTTGCATACCTTTCTCTTCTTGTAGCAAGGGGCATTTTCAAGACAATTCAATTGGGCTTCTTGATGGTAGGGCACACACATGAGGACATTGATGCAATGTTCTGTAGGCTCTTTGAGAGTTTACGAGTGGGACAAATGTTCACTTTCCCTCATCTGATGGACACATTCAAAAAATGTACATCAGCTTCTCCAACACCATTTCTTCTTACACGGGTTCCTAACTTCAAGGATTATGTGGATGGCTACCAATGTGATGTAGGCAAGAAATGTTGGTTGGTCATGCAAAGCCATTACAATTTTTATTTTTCATGCAAGGTGAGAAACCTATGATGCAGTACAAGGTGCATCCAAAATCACCAAACTGTGAAGGAGGAATTGAGCTATGGAAGAAAGTGAGGGTTGACCGTTGTTGCCTACAGGTTGCCCGGATATACTTCCAATGGCTGCATTGTGAGAGATCACTTGCAAGTTATATCAGGGATAAAGGATTACATTAAGTTTTGGGAGAGATGTGCAAGTGGAAAGAATGCATCGTATGAGTCCTACATTAGGCCCATGATAGACTACTGCAAAACCATGATCGGGGATCTTGAGCTGGAAAACATCTCAGAGATAGGAGTGTACAGAGATTTTTGTAGAACACAATCACCTGATGAGAAGGATATAGATGCTTGCAATAATGAGTTCCAAGGCTATGAGGAATGGAATGATCACTATTGTGGGCCTCTAAAAGGTAAGCCAAGGGAAGAGTTTAGACCAATGGTGGATGTTAAGGAAGGTGACTTTGTCTTGGTGAGGCCTTCAGACCTTGTATATCCCATATGGCTTGGGGTTGCCATATCAAGTGTCGAGATGGATGCTGCATCTCCTAACTTCAAGAAATTATTAATTCAATATTGGGCACCATCAGTTAAGAGATGGACTCAATGATGCAGATGCCTATCTTGACTACTGGAACAAGTTTTGGGTAGAGAATAGGTTAGATCCACAGGTGTGGGAGTGTATTGATGCGGTGGTCTGGTCGTGGACATCAAAAGCCATAAATAGACCCAAGAAGATTAAGATTCCACAAAATGTATGTATCAAAGCACAAGAGATCTTGCTTGGTATCCGAGAATAGAAATGGTGATCATTTTCTCCTTCTTGATGTCCCAAACTTTCATTTTAATATGTACTCTCATGTAATATTTCTCAATCGTTGTTATCCTATCGATGCATATTTGCATATTATTAATATGATAATTTTTAGAAGCTGTCTTTTACCAACTACTTTGTTTCTAGTGGTTCACTTTCCATGGTGTTTGTTAACACCACCAATTGGTGTTTATTAACACCTCAAGTAAAATATACATGTTGTCCCCAAACGGTGTTTCTTAACACCACCAAATACATGATTTTTAAACTCTGCCACAAATGCTTTGTTCTAATTGTTATACCCAATAAAATGTTTCACAACCAATGACGTTTTTCATAATCATTGGCATTTTTAAATAATAGTATATTTATTGGCAAAATTCCCACAATCAATGAATTTTTTCCCAAATTTAATGAAACCTTTCCCAAATTTAATGAAATCCACCCAATTTCAAAATTGCCAAAGTGCAACTTTTGTCCCATTTTATCTAATACGGTATTTTCCTACCTTTTATGGTCTTCTCTTCTCTAGCTTTCCTCTTCATTCGCACCTTCTTGGCGTACTGCTCTCTTTCTCCTTTTACCCCCACTGATTGCAAGTTTGCCTACTTTACTTATTAGTGCCCTCACAGGTCCTTTGCTTTTCCTTTATCATTGGGTTGCTCGCCAATTGTGTTATTGATAGCAAACTTGCAACGTTCTTCACACGATGCTTCCTTCCCTCAAGATTCTTACTACACTGCCTCATGAGCTTGCTCTCTGATCAAGTGCCCCTCTTTCTCTTTTTATGGATATTTATGTAGCACTTGTTATGGTCAAGTTTGACAGTGCCTTCTTGTTGAACGGCTTCTTCTTCAATGCCTTCTCTTCTTGGCTTACCATTTGTGGGCTTCCCTCCTTCGTATCGTCTACCTCCCTGTAGCTTCTACTCTCATTCAACTGGTCTTTTCTCCCCTTACGTACTATGGCAATGACTACTCTACTTAAGCGGCTTCTATGTTGCTGGTCCTCTCTGGCTTGCTACTGAACCCTCACACCTTTGGTCATGATCTCGTCATGATCTTCCCTCTTCTCTCTTGTCACGTTCACCTCTTATAGTTCTGGCTAGCCTTTTGTCTCACGGAGCAACTTACACTACCCAACCTTCGTGATGCTTTCCTCCTTGTATCTTCGCTTTCAAGGCGGCTTCTCTTTTCTCTTCCCTTGCTCCACGATTTTCATCTAATATTTCACGTCTCATTGATACGTAGCTGCATGTCACGAATACTTGTTCTCCATGTGTTTGTTAACCAAAACCTTTACCTTATGCCTAGTCAACTATATAATTGACTACCTAGTCAACCTTATGGTTGACTATCTTATCTTTGCCTGGTTGTTTCAACCGGGCCCCCTCTTTCTGAAACAACCAGGCCCCCTCTTTCTTTTAGTTTCCTTTTTTCAAAAAGGTACTCTTTCATTTACACTCTATTAGTAATTTAATTTGTGTGGACCAGTCTCTTTTAGTCATTTGTTTTCTGTTTGATGCTTTGAGAATTATGTTAGACGCCTTCCGTGTCCATTAAATACATACAATAAGCAAATGACTTTATTTCCTTTACAAAAATTTTGTAACATAAAAGGTTCTATGCAAAGATTTTTTGCTTATTTATTTACAAAATAAAAAGAAGAAAACATTAAATAGGCCTAAGTGTAAAGTCTTATTGCATTACTAGTAATTTTAATAAAGTCTAAGATTTCCTTTTAGGGTTGTATGTCTAACCTTTTTTCCTATTTAGTTACATATAGATAATTGAGACATACCCTACTTAAACATACAATAGGCTTACTTAGTTCTTTATCTTTTTAGCTAAAATTATTTTTTCACTTTCTTAAAATAATTTTGGTTCCTTGAAAGAAGGGTGTACCCCCTAATTTAACTCTTTTAATTTAGTTAGCTCATGATGGCGAGGACCATGCCCTCATTGCATCACACACACACACACACACACACACACACACACACACACACAATATGGAACTAAAAATTAACCACATAATTGTAGCGTAATATGCAATTGAACATTAAGTGGAATAATAGTAGCAAACAAAACCAGCACAGTGGCTGGAACAACGATGATTGTTATTTCAACCACTAAGCAACCCAGTGCAAAAGAATATTGTCAGAGTCTCTCTCTCTCTCTCTATGTGTGTGTGTGTGTGTGTGCGTGTGTGTGTGTGTGTGTGTGTGAGAGAGAGAGAGAGAGAGAGAGAGAGAGAGAGAGGCGATTTGCTTTTACAAGAAACCAAGTGAGAACCTAAGCTTCCTAAAAACAACAAAAAAACTATGACAATTTCCATCAAAGAGCATAAAACTAAATAAGAAAAAAAGATTTTCATATACCATTCCCATTTTATCTGCATAATTATTGTATCCTTATGCACAACCAAAAATATATGCTAATTATTAAATTTTGACCTTTGAAGTTGTAGAAGATCTTGAGTACTAGAATTTTGGTTTTTACATCATCTTGCTCGAAGGTCTGTATCAAAAGTTATGGCCTCTGCAAGCAAAGATTCCATGCATTTTGGGACCATTTTGCACGACGTATTAATACGTGGTCTCGACCACCCCTCAAGCTTAATGATGAAAATTGACTTTTTAATGGTGTTGATGATCTTGAGTACTACAATTTTGGTTTTTAAATCATCTCGATCAGAGGTCTATAGCAAAAGTTATGGCCTCTACAAGCGAGATTTTGGGCCTTCTAGGAACATTCTGCACCACGTATTAATACACGGTCTCTACCACCCATCAAGATTAATGTTGAAATATGATCTTGGAATTGTTTATATGGGCTTGAGTACTATAGTTTTTATTTTTGCATCATCTCGATCGGAGGTCTGTAGCAAGAGTTATGGCCTCTACAAGAAGCAGAGATTTTGAGCCAGCTTCTAGGATCATCTCTTCACAGCATATTAATATGTTATCTCTAGCACCCCTCAAGATTCATGTTAAAAGTTGACCTTGAAATGGTGTAGATGATAAGGTTTACATGACTATGGATGCTAAGTATTTTTTAAAAAAATTGGATATCCTTAAAATAATGCAACACAATTCCCTCTAGTTTTATGATCAAACAGAAAAAGAAAAATGTCTTTTCAGAGTCATGCAAAGTTGGGGTGAAAAGATAAGAGGTTAGGAAGAACATCAAGAAATGAGGGCTTTTGGTGCTACTACCATTTGTTCTAAATGAGGAATAGGTGTAAAGAAATAGAGATTCCACTCGTAGAGGCAAGAGGTGATAAAGAAATGTAGCTACAATGGGCAATAGGAGGCCAGGAGGCAAGAGAGGTTCCAACAACTTTCAATAAAGATTTTATACGTTTGATCAAAGGAGGAGGAAAGTTAGACTTTTTGGTTATATTAATTGAGCTTCAATTAAATTTATGAATTGATAATGTCTCTATAATGGATGGTTTGCTCGTTTTTTGTTGCTCGGTTTAATTACTTTGCTCGGTTCTTTGCGCTCACTTTTTGGTAATCCTTGAGTGAGTACAATGCATGGGTAATTCCATACTCAACACACAATACATTAGCTTAGAAAAAGCTATTTATATCTTACTCTTTCAAAATGCCCCTAACTATTTCTACTCTCATGAGTTCATGTATACCAACAAAATCCCACTCAATGAGTGGACTTTCTTGTTGGAAGAGCTCGAGAAGCTTGACCCATCTAGCACTGACGTGTTCTTTGAGGACATAATCTCCAAATACCTTTGTCGTTCAATTGCATTAGAAGCAACTTGCTTGGCATCGTTGGCAAGTGCATACCCAATCAAAAGGACACTACACAAAGTTTTGCTTGTTTTAATTGTCCTTCATTTCATAAGGGCACCTTTTGGATGATAACTTCCCCACAAAGTCATGACTTGTACACCAACAATAAGGGCACCATTGAAAGCAACAAATAAAAATTCAACAAGCTCCTTTTCCTTGCAAAACACAATAACATTAGTGCACATAGGCCCAAGCTCTTCCTCAAATGGATTAGGGAATGCCAAAGACATTTACAATTATTATGACATTGGCATGGACATCCAAAAGCAAAGCAATGCAATCAATTCCACAACCCTTTACAACTAACCTAAAAGCTTATGCAAAACACAAATTACTATGAAACCTACAAGATTATGTCAAACACAACCCTTTAAAGCTAACCTACAGCTTATGCCAAACACAAATTACTATGACACCTTCGAAAAAATGAACCATGAGCAATGTAAAATCATGGAGGACATAAAGCTTAAGAAAAGGATTAGTCTAGGACATAGTTTCTCTTAGGAAACATTGGCACAAGGAAAACCTTCACGTTGATGCTTCTTATGCAAGCATTACTAAGAATCTATTGTTGGCATATGTCATAAAGGTTGCATTCAACATAGGGGTACAACAATACACTTTGTACTCCACTTTCCCCTCTTGACTTCTACTTACACAAGCCTCTTACCAGAGAAACTCTCTCTACACACACACACACACACACACACACACACTCTACTCTCTACAAAAACTTCAGTTGGTGGTTGTCATTTTTGATGAGGTGTCTTTAATAGGATACAACACATTAATTATTGCTGACATGCACTTGCATGAGATCAAACACAATCATGTGGCCCCATTCGGAGGATTGGATGTTCTTTCTGTGTGGAGACCTGTACCAAGCAAGCCCAATAGAGGAATAATGGATTTTCTCGCAATGACCAAGCATCTCCGCATATTTCCATCCTTTTAGAAGACAACATGCTGTACTATGAGCCCGACACTCCCATGAGATGATTAGACTCTTTGTAGCATTTCTAGCTACTTCTCCACAATCAAGACTCACTTTTTTCATGTTTCTCCTTGCCACAAAAGAAGTGTGCCTTGGTTTTTGCCCTTATTCCTTTTCCTTGGTAGAATTTCTTTGGCTCTTGGTTGACCTTGGGGGCCCACTTGTTTAGTTATACTAGCACGTCTCCTCAATGTGGCATCTAGGGGTTCACCTCCAAACATTTTAGTGTACCACGTGCATTCAAAAGGAGGGTATTTTAATCCTACTTTTGGGAAAAGTTTAATAGGATTACAATAACAAGAGGGGTTTTTTAATTCAAATTTAGAAAAAAAAACGTTAGTTCATAAGTAAAGAGGGGTGGTTTTATTGGAGGAGATTTTTTTTTTGGTTTAAGCAAAAAGAAAGGACTTTAAAGAATTTGGTTGACCCTTATCTTTTTTTAGCATAAAAAATGACTTTTTGGGATTTGGTTGGCCCCTATATGTTTTTGGGCAAAAAATAAGGACTTTTTGGGATTTTTTTTATAAGACTTTCTGGGATCCGTGCTCTTTTTTATTTTGCCAACATCCCAGTTCCTGCAACACCAATTGGTCCTTGCGACTTAAAGTGTCATAGCCTATTTTGGAGTAGTTAATCATGGATCTTGAAGCTTTGTAGAAAACACCAAAACAGTCCATCACACATCTGACATCCTGCTCATTATTCCTTGGAGTAAGTGTGGTGTCATTTGCAAATTGCTGACAAACTAACTGTTTACCATGCATGAGCCCAATCCCCTGGAGATTACCTTCTTGAATTTGACTCCTAAAAAGCCAACCAAGAGCATCTGCTACTATAGCAAATAGTAGAGGGGTTATAGGACATCCTTGTTTGATTGATCTCTTAAAAAAAAACGGCTCACTCATCTCTGACATTTACTTTAGTGGAAGCATTGGTGGGAAGGGGTTTAACACTTGAAACAAAGGAGGGACCAAGCCCCATGTCTTGCAAGGATTGAATTAAAAAATCCCATTCCAATCTATCATATGTCTTGTCTGGTTTCCTTGGCATACTCATATCCTTCCCAGATGTTGAGAATAGCTTCCAAGAGATGACACCCTTTTATGAAACCCTTTTGTTCAGGAAGTATCAACTCTTTCATCTTACTTTGTATTCTAAGGGCTAAAGCCTTTACAAAGATCTTGTAACTACAATTGAGCATTATTAAGGGCCTCCAATTTTTAAACTCATCTTTGGGGCCCTCTTTTGGAATAAGTTTGATTATTCTTCCATTGACATGATAGGGGAGAGAACCCTTCATTAGGATTTCTTGCCATAGTAACAAAAGATAGGGGTCAATTTTAGACTATTGGGGATCCCCATGGGCTTTGAGATAACAATAAAAAAAATGCGGGAGTGGTTTTTAGATAGGTTTCAAAAAAAGTTAGAAAAGTTTAGGAGTTTTTAGGCAAATTTGGTAGGGAAGAGACTTGTGCTAAACCACCACATTTACCCTATCTCTATCTTTTATTTTTCTTACTGCTCTTCCTCAAAAGTTGGATTAGATAGATTTATTAAAATGTGTAGATCTTTTATGTGGGGTGGTAGCAACAAAATCTCAAAAGTAAGATGGAGCTACTGCATTAAACCCAAGGAAGAAGGGGGGGTAGGGGTTACAAATATTTCAACTGCAGCCAAAAATCTCTCTACTACATGGACAATCAAAGCCCTTTTAAACCCAAGATGTGACTGGGCTCAACTTTTGCTGAGAAATATGAAACACATTAGATCCTACTGGGCTCCTAAGTGGAAGAATTACCCTCTAACCTCAGCTATTTTTATTCCTAAACCCTACAAAACCAAAGGAAGATCGCTGTGGAAATCCATTTGGGGTGCTTTTAATGATATTAAAGCTTTTCTATAGTTTTTTGGCAAAGGTGCATTCATGGCCATTGATTCAGTTTGGGCTTCAACAAATTTCAGAAACTCTCTACTAACTGATGAGCAACTTATTATGGCCTTTTTTTTGTTTAAGAAGATATTGCAATCTTGGGGTCAGCTATTGAACAGAGACCTTTTTAGATGGAAGATATGGCAAGAAATCAAAAGAGAATTTTCTTTGTCCAATCAAAACTAGGGTCTTATTATGAGTATGTCGGAGCTATTGAAGGGAGATATTAGCTGGAAGGGTGGTTCCATCCTAATTATACATAAAGAGTTCAGTTGGGTATGTTGCATTTCTATCCTTCCCATACCAACTCCAACTGCTAATATGAAGAACCTTTTTAGAACCCTTAATGCTAGATAGAATTTGAAGGATGGTAGAGATGCTTGGTATCCTAGGTTTGACAAATTATGGGTTAAACGGGTTCCAGAGAAGATGTCTTGACTTGCTTGGCTTATTCTTCACAAAGAAGAATGGGCAAATGCTAGAGGACTCATAATAGGGAAGGGAGATGGGAAGTGTAAAAGATGCCTTGGCCGTACAGAGGATATCTTTCATCTCTTTGTAGGTTGTCCTCATTCCAAAAGAGTTTGGAAATTCATAAAGATAGAATGTGGAGTATGGAAAAGTTCAATCAAGAGCATTTACATCAATGGCCTCATCCTAAGCCAAGTCCTGCGTGCCAAACAAGTCTATCTCCAACTCTATACCGAGTTGATCTCCTATATCATCATCGTACTCTAGCATCGTATGTTCACCTAAGACTTGATCTTGTAATTCCCCTTCTTCAATAAAGTCGGGTGATTCTTGATCGTCATCTTCTTCCTCAATATCCTAATCTCCATCTTCCTCCCATATGATGTCATCATGTGCGTCTTCCTCTTGGCTCATATTGTGATCTTCATCTTCTTCTCTAGATCCATCTAGATCAATTGGATCCGGCATTGGTAGTGGCATGTCCATATCTAGATCTCTATCTTCAAAAATATGTTTATTTCGTGGTGCAACTTGAATCACGTACCACCATCTTGGATTAGAACGATCCAGATGAAAAACCACCTATATTGAAGATGGGTGTCAAATGCCATCAATTATATGAATTTATGCATAAGTAGATACGAACATGTACCATATGAGTCCACCCTAGCCTTCTCGATGCTTGATATGAAGATCTCTTTTTGAGATATCAAACTATTTCACTTGCCCATGTAAGATGCATAATCTTTCTATAGATTTCTCAACTTGAATTGAAGAAAATGTAATGAATGTGAGTTGATAGTAAGCATACCTCACAATACCATTGATCTTGAATATAGCATTTCTAACGTCTTCTTGTAAGCACCCTTTCACGATCCAAGCAACAAATAAGTCATGTCAATAATATAACATCATCATAACTATACTAACACTTCATGATTATCGATACACTAATCCTACATCTTAGAATACCTGAAAGACCTTGTGCCAATCATGGGACTTGAGTCCACTAAGCTTATTGTCCTTTGCAAATGCTCCTTTCAAGAAACGCATGTACCCTGTTGGTGTTTGAAAAGAGGCAATGTCTTCCTTGACCGTTTCCTCCTCTCTCTTGGAGAGGATCCATGTTGATTTCGAGAGGACAACTTTACAACCAGGCACTTGGGGCCACAAATGAGGCATCCTATCCATAGCACTCAAGTCTTCTCACACTCCTCTCGAGTCTTTGTCACCAACCAAGTGTGCCCAAATAGTAGTCCCCACATTCTTGAAGATATGCATGGGATCCAAGAGACAATTGATTTGTAAGTGACCCCAATAAGAAAGCTCGTGAAAGATGGATAGCCTCTTCATACCAGGAGGAGGCTCCTCTCCATTTCCCCTCCAAGCTTGAATCCAGTCACTTTCCTTCAAATATGGTGGTGGTGGATCAAGCTGGCCTTCATGCGTGAGATGGTCCAGTGGAAGGGCATGACCTTCATAAACCATTTTCCTCATATGTTTGGAGTGTCGGTGCAAGCGCACTCAAACCCTTCCCACAAGCATGACAAGCATGGTACCCACTTATTATAAGTCTTGCATGCATGCATGAATGTATTTGTATGAGACATGCACTAGAAAAACAGTCATAAAAGTATGATTATACATGTAAAGACACAACCACATACCTGCGCACTCTCCATATCCTGGGTATTCATGCATGGTCCACATCAAGATTCCGCTGACCAAAATGTCATTGGTATGTCTAGGAGCTCTGGAAATATCAAAGATGTGTATGTCTCTCCATAAGATCTGTAACTCCTCTATCAAAGGTGCCATGTAAGCATCCATATTTTTAGCCTTGTACTTCCCTTGCACAAGTAGTGCAAGCATGAGGTTTCCCTCCTTTATTGTTAGCCATGGTGGGATATTGCAAACTACCTTGCCATGATAGGTTGGAGTATGTATAACATTCTTTGGTGATGGGAAAGTAGGCCACTACTCTTTAACAACTTAAGTACAAGAAGAGGTTCACTTGGACCTAAGCGTAGTTTCCAGGGTAGTGGAGCCAAAGGGTGGAGACATGGTTGGAGCAAGAGACAAGGGTGGAGCAGTAGGCATGAAGGATGGAGTAGGAAAGGAGGGTGGAGTAGTAGGGAGGTGAAGGTGGATAACTTGTAATCGACAAGTGGCGCATGGAACTTAAAGAGCTAGTGCCCATTGCAATAGAAGCCTAGTGTACTTGTAAGAAAATAATACAACGTCTGTGCTCAATAGATAACAGGATCTCGTACGCACGAGAGAAAACAAGATAGTATGAAGAATCAAAAAATTTGATTATTGTATAACTGATACAATAGATGGCGCTGCCTCCCAACCATGCGCTCCTGTGAAAGAAGCTTCGATGGTGTGCTGGAAACAGTAGAAGACAGAGGCTAGATGCTAAGGAATCAGGGTTGCTATAGCTAGTGATGAAATGGGCTTCACGGGCTTGCTCTTATATAGGTACCAGTTGTAGTCAGTTAGGCTCAATTGGGTGACCGACCCAGTCCGCCCAAAATGGTCGACTGGGGGTCGGTCCCGAAATAGGCCACCAACCATACGATAAGACCGGTGCGCAAAACAAAGCAACTAACCTATGGTCTCTGTTCGGCCCACAGCCATTCGGGATCATTTGAGGCTCCAAATGGGCCCCGCAACCCGAGAGTGGGCTGCCCTGGGAAATGCTCCATCTACCCTCAGTGCGATCAGTCAAGGGATGCCTTCTCACACTTGCATGTAGCCTAGTTAGCGGTGTGCCAACTCTATCTGAAGCCATCCAGCCATCAGGCCACACATGGCCCCCATCTGGTGTCCAAACCAGGACCTATCGGATAACCGAGCTACTCAAATGCCTTCTCCTCATATGGGGAGCTTACAAGTAGAGTTAGCTGGTTCCTGCGTAGTTACATGAGAGTGGAGCATTGATATCTAACACCCCCCCTCAATGTCCACCCGCAAGTGAACTTACTTTTTCGGCGCAATGCCAAGTCGATGAAGATGCCTCTCCAGCAAGTCTCTTCTAAGAGCCTTCGTGAAGATGTCCGCAGCATTCTCTCTAGTCGGACAGTACACCAAGTCGACCTCTCCATCCATGATGAGCTCGCATACAAAGTGATATTGAATCTCAATGTGTTTTGTGCAAGCGTGGAACACCAGGTTCTTTGCAATCACCATGCAACTCTGATTGTCACATGATAACTGTGTAGGCTTGTTCTGCACTGCACCCATGTCCCCCAAAATCCTCCTCAACCACACTGCCTCGCATGAAGCAAAGCATGCAGATTTGTACTCGGCCTTGGTAGAAGAAAGAGCACCTGTGGGTTGCTTCTTGTTGACCCATTACACAACTCCAGATCCAAGTGAGAAATGATACCCTATCGTTGATCTCCTGTTGTCCACGTGTCCTGCCCAATCTGAGTCATAGAATCCGGTCAAGATGTTGCCCTTGGTATAGGTGATGCCATAATCAAGTGTGCCTTTGTGATGTATTTCAGCACCCGCATCCCTGCCCTCCAATGGTTCTCCCAGGGCTTATTGGAAAACCTGCTTAGTACACCAGTCACAAAGCTGATGTCCGGTCGTGTGTTGCACAGGTAAATCAAGCTGCCCACAAGCCTTCTGTACTTCACTTCATCCACCAGTGGTGATGAATCCTCGTTTGAGAGCTTTGCATCAACCTCCATAGGGGTACCAATTGTCTTGCACTTAGCCATGCCAAATGCCTTCAGTATCTCTCCAGCATACTTCAGTTATGAAATGAAGATATGTTCCGACTCCTGTCAAACTTCAATCCCCAAACCGAAATGCATTAGCCCGAGGTCTGTCATTTCAAACTCTCTTCCTAGCAAATGCTTCGTGTGCGAGATCTTCTCTTCATGGTTCCCTGTTATGACAAGGTCGTCCACATAAAGGACCACGATCATACACCTGCCTCCTTTTCTGAAGATATACAAATTTGCATCAGATGGGCTCCTCCTGATCCCGTTTTGCAGAAAGTAGGCATCAATTCACTGGTACCATGCTCGTGGGGCCTGTTTCAGCCCATAAAGTGCCTTCTTCAGTTTGCAGACTTTACCTTCTGAATCGGGGATCTCAAAACATGGTGGTTGTTCCATGTATACCTCCCCCTTGAGATCTCCATTCAGAAAGGTGGATTTCACATCCATTTGAAACACGGGCCAACTTCCCTGGGAAGCTTAAGCCAAAACACTACGAATTGTGGTTAGTCGAGCTGTGGGAGCAAAGGTATCTTGATAACCGAAACCATGTACCTGTGCAAATCATTTTGCCACGAGCTGAGCCTTGTACTTATCCAACGTGCCGTCGGACTTGTACTTGGTCTTGTACACCCACTTGGTTCCAATTACCTTGTGTTTTGGTGGTCGAGCCACAAGATCCTAAGTGTTGTTCTTCATTATGGAGCCATACTCCAACTGCATAGCCTCCATCCACCTATCATCACCCTGTGCCTCTTTAAGACACTTGGGTTCATCAGCATGAATCACTTCTGTCATCAAAGCATAGTTGACTAAGTGTTCCTGTGCCCTTCTTTGCTCCTCTAATCTCTTAGACCGGCGGTGTTTGGATGGTTCCTCCTCAATGGCTGGAGGTTCTCTGCCATCCAAAAGCTGCTTTACCCACTTTGGGAATGGCCATTGCCATTGTGGTTCTGCAGGCTCTTCTTCAGCTTCTTTGTCTTAAATCCTCCCAAGCACTGTTGGGGGAGTTCGGTCTGCTGTTGGTGGTGGTACTAGATGGATATCCTGGTCCTAGTTGTCTGGATAGAGACGGTAACACTTCGCCTCTTCATTGTAGCCCAAGAAAATACACTTCCGGCTCTTCGGTTCCCATTTGGTCCTGGTAGCATCAGGGACATGCACAAAACAGTCACATCCAAAAACTCTGAAATGTGCAGCTGAAGATTTCTTAAAAGGCTTGCAGTGGAGTCATCTCATTCACAGCCTTGGTGTAACCACGATTCAAGATGTAAACTGCAGTGTTACATGCTTCAGCCCAGAAAGTCTTTGGCAAATCTTTCCCTTTCATCATTCTCCAGACCATTTCACAAATGACGCGCATCTTGCATTCTGCTACTCCATTTTGCTGTGATGTATGTGGTGGGGGTTTTTGCCTCTTGATCCCGTGACTTTTGCAGTAACTTTCGAATTCAATCTATGTGAACTCTCCACCTCTGTCTGATCTCAACTTCTTCACCTTCCTCCCCGATTCTTTCTCGATCATTACATGCCATTCCTTGAACCTACTGAAAGCCTCGTCTTTCGTCTTCAGGAAGTATATCCATATCCTTCTATTGTAGTCGTCGATCAGCGTCATCAAGTAGGAGGAACCACCTAAAGCTTCCATCTCCATCTTTCTATAGAGGTCTATGTGAACGAACTCTAGAGGAGCCTTTGCCCTGCTGGTGTGACATGAAGTTGGGGGTAATAAACTTCACGCACCTCTTCACTTCCTGCTGCTTTCGAACTGACTGCCAAAGATATTTATCATTGAGAATGGGACATTAGAAAACAAACTTTTATGCCAAGATACCACACCATACTTTCCTCCCTCAGATGAGAATGAAGATGGTAACATCCCAAGTGATGTTGTAATCAAGCATAGGGAGAAGGAAAGGATCAACAAAGGCCATAATCTCAGCGAGCCAGTCTACACCAAAAAGAAGAGCGATACGTTGTTGAAAGAAGATCTTGCGGCTCAACATGACATGAACTGATATATATCGAGGAGTTTGAAGGGGTTGATTAGGTCGGATGGGTAGATTCCGAGGAAACATTGCACCTCCTTCATAGACACCTTTATACTTAGCTCAAAACACTCTACAAACTGTCATTAGACACAGAGGCCTATAACTTTCAGTAGAGACATGATATCAAAGATTCAAGCACACAAAGAGATGCGCCTTGAGATGGGCTTCGCGCTGATATAAGTTTCATTGAAAACAAATAGACAGTTGAAGAGATATTGACAGTTTACTGGAAGGGGGGTAAAACTGTCATGAAAACAGACTGTCAAACATAGAGACTCATAACATTTTGCAGCAGTGTCTGATTCAAGATCTAAGTATATACAGACATGAGCCTTAAAGAGAGCTTCGCGCTGATATATGTTTTGTAAGAAACAGAGAAGCGGCCAAAAAGTTATGGACAGTTTACTAGACGGGGGTAAAAACTGTCATGAAAACAGACTGTCAGACACAGAGACTCATAACTTTTTGCAACAGTATCTGATTCAAGATTTGATCACACATAAACATGCGCCTTGAAGAGAGTTTCGCACTGATATAAATTTCATTACAATCGGACTATCGAGCACAAAGTTATGAGCAAAACACTAACAGGGGGTCAAACTGTCATGAAAACTGCCCTCCACCCAGGCTAATTTCGCCTGAGCAGGATGCTCCCTCAAGACTCCACCTTCACCAACGATCCACCCCTCATAGATTTCGCCTAGAAGAGGGGAAGAAGTTTGCATGGTGGCTCGGGAAATAGATGGACCATGTATGTACAGTGAGCGGCCGAATAGAAAAAACTTTCAAGGCTTTAAAAGAGAAAAGGGACGAGACACTCAAGAGAGAGAGAACCTGAAGTGACCTTTATTACAAATAGAGTGAGAATCCACTTCAACAATCCACTTCAACACTACAAACACAAGGGAGAAGAAGAGGTTTCATACATACAAGAGGGTGCAGAAGCTCCAAGACTACTCATAGAGAGAGAATAAACTAGAGAGAGATGGACTCAAGAGTCTACATAAGAGAATATCTACAAGAGGGAGAGAAGGCTCATGGAAGAGGCTTGGGGAGACTAGAGCTACAGCAACATGAGGCCTAATGGTGGAAGAGATTGATGAACAAGGGAGAGGAGGGCTCCTTTTATAGAGATTTTGTTACCCTCCTTCACCCATTTACAATTGCTGCCTGTAGATTCCTTTCCCCATCAATCACATAAGCACGTATGTCACCATCCATGTCCTTTTTGGCTACTCTTGCCATGTGTCCCATCAAAAGATGCTCAAGACTCTTAAAATATTGAGAAAGTCAAGAGTCTCCTCACATGGAGCCCATAGGGACCCTCTCTTTTCCACATGTCCACATCCTCCTTATTCCACATAGGAGTTCTAGAAGGATTCCTCTTGACTTCACACTCCTCCACATGCCTTCCACATGCTTGGCATGTGACCTCTCTTATATTATTGGAACACATGGACATGAGCCCACCTCTTTATATGACTCACTCTTCCTATTTTCTAAAAAACTCATAATATAACTCTCACCCCATACCAAGGTATTTATAATTCATACCTATGGTATTTACAATGAGCCATTCCACTCATCCTCTCAATCCCATACAATATCATAGAAAATAAAAATAAGTGAGCCGCTAGGCTATCACTTGATACTCAAACTCTTATCAAACATAGAGAAAAACAATATCAATGCCAAGTTAAAAATATCAATTTTTGGCGTCACACTGGCCTCTTTAGGAAAGGGATGCCGATGCTGCTTGCCCATCATGCAAGCTTCACATACATCGGGCAGATCTGAAATTTCTGGTAGGTCTGCAATCATTCCACTTTTATGCATCTCCTTCAAAGAACTAAGGTTTAGATGACCAAACCTCTCATGCCACAGCTTAGTGTTCTTCACATCTGCTCGAGCACTGAAAGCTTAGAGTTCGTAAATGTTGTTGCACCGTGTACCTTTACCAACGACCTTTCCTTGAAGATTCAGGATCTATGCACCATTCTTATCGAATTGAAATTTGAGGTCCTGATCCATGATCGCAGAAATGGACAACAAGTTCCTCTTGATATTTAGCACATAAAGAACATCGGACAACTGTTTTACAACTCCATCTGACTTGAGAGCAATCGTACCTTTTCCTTTTGTTGGACATTTTGCATCATTGCTGACTGCTACTAGGATGTCACTCCCTACTGACTCTAGAGAGATATACCAATCCTTCCGACTGGTCATGTGGTGTGATGTACCACTGTCAATGATCCACGGTTCATCCGCAGGTACATGAACTGCCTCCGTGCAAATCTCCTCAATTGCGATGAATAGCTCTATTGGTACTGCTTGTGCACTATTGCTAGACTCTTTCTTTACTCCGTTCTTCTCATCTGCAATCTTCTTTCGACACTCATTCTGCTTGTGCCCTGCCTTGTTGCAATAGAAGCACTTGATCTTCTTCTTTCTCTTTTTATCATCAGAAGAAGATGGGTTACCAGGGTCCTTACCCTTACCTTTCTTTGATCCGGTCCAGAAAGTCGAATCTTCTCCAGTCCTCGTCTTTTGATGCATCTCCTCTAGAAGCATCGTGCTGAAATCCTCAAAGTTGGGTGGATTTCTATTCTGCGTATTCATTGCCGTAACAAGACCGTTGTACTTTGGTGGGAGAATCCGTATGCACCTTCGTGCTAGATTCTCGCTGGTGATGGTGATGCCAATCGCAGTCATCTAACCGCACAGATTCTTCACCCTGGTGATGAACTTCTCTGCCACTTTAGACTTAGACAACTTCTCGTTCGTGAGTTGAGTCTCCAGATTCTGAATCCGCATCTGATTCGTGGTCTCGTACTAATTTTTCAAGACCGTCCATGCCTCCTCCGCTGTGGTGACATGTTGAATTAATGCCATGACGGAATCACTGACACTGCAGACAATAGAACACATCGCATCTACATTTCTTCTTGTCCACACGAGAATCTCATCTGCAGTTGGTACTATCTGTTGTCTTGCATTGGCTAGATCCGGTCTCACAACCGGCCTCATGTCCACCCCAGTAGCAGTATCCCAAAGCTCGTATGCGCTTAGGATGGTCTTCATCTTGAACTTCCAGAGTGGATAGTAAGATCCATCCAACTTTTTGCTTTCGCCGAACGGTGGGATTCGCAGTCTTGCGGGCAGGGCCATCTCTCACAATCTGCTCGCAAACAGAAACACACTACCAAATCTTCTTGCTAGAGTTGAGGCTCTAATACCATGTAAGAAAATAATACAATGTCTGTACTCAACAGATAACATGATCTCGTATGCAAGAGAGAAAACAAGATAGTATGGAGAATTAAAAATTTTGATTACTGTATAACTGATACAATAGATGGCGCTGCCTCCCAACCGTGCGCTCCTGTGAAAGAAGCTTCGATGGCATGCTGGAAACAGTAGAAGATAGAGGCTGGATGCTAAGGAATTAGGGTTGCTGTAGCCAGTGATGAAATGGGCTTCACGGGCTTGCTCTAATATAGCCACCAATCGTAGTCGGTTAGGCTCAATTGGGTGACCGACCCAGTCCACCCAAAACGGTCGACTAGGGGTCGGTCCCGAAATAGGCCACCGACCATACGATAGAACCGATGCGCAAAACAGAGCAACTAACCTATGGTCTCCGTTCGGCCCACAGCCATCCGGGATCATCTGAGGCTCCAAACGGGCCCTGCAACCCGAGAGTGGGCTGCCTCGGGAAATGCTCCGTCTATCCTCAGTGCGATCAGTCAAGGGATGCCTTCCCGTACTTGCATGTAGCCTAGTTGGCAGTGTGCCAACTCTATCTGAAGCCGTCCAGCCATCAGGCCACACATGGCCCCCATCTGGTGTCCAAATTAGGACCTACCAGATAACCGAGCTACTCAAATGCCTTCTCCTCATATGGGGGGCTTACAAGTAGAGTTAGCTGGTTCCCACATAGTTACACGAGAGTGGAGCATTGATATCTAATAGTACTATCACATAATATCATTGTAATCATGGAAAATACCTTGGCCATCACGGAATTTTTGTGCTACCATAGCCCACATTCAGCCCACTCAATCGATGGATTAGATGATCATCCCATAATTCTTGCCAAGTGGCTATAATTGCATGCAAGCGCAATAGCAATAATTTTACATATTGTTAGAGCTACCAAATTAAGTCACTAGAATTTTTAGAGAAAATAAAATTACAACCCTAGTGGCCATAAGTGTCCACATTTTTAGAGCTATGTCACTTGGCCATATCTAAACTAAAAATGGTGGCCAAAATAGACATCCCACATGGATGATGGTCCATTTTAGAGCTATAAATTAACTCATGCTACAAATTTGACAATATGGCTTTGGAGTGTCATTGCCTTAAAAAGGGTCATTTGTCTACGCTTTCGGATCTTAGCACTACGGATTCTGGCTTCCTCGATGGCCTGGCGCTTCATCCTGGCCACCTCTGCCTTAAGCCATTTTTCTCTATGCACGGCATGAAGGGTAGGGATAGTGAGTGGTCCATAGAATCTTTTCAATTTGCTTTCGTTTAGGTAGCCATCCATTTTTGTCCCATCAAGGGTGGCTATCCGGCATGCCCCTTGGGGGGTGATCTCAACTATGAGGTAACAACCCATACCTCGGTACTTAAGCTTATGTTTGGTGTTTTGGACACTGTACAGGAGTGACAAGTCTCCTTTTTCCAAGTCCTTGTTCTTGAGGTTGCGGTCGAACCATTTTTACATCGGGCCTTTTCTACTCGGAGAGTGTAGGTTACTCGCAACCTTGTCTCCTCTAGCTTTTTGAGGTCAACTAGCCTTTTGGCTAGCATGTTTTCTATGAGTCTTTCCTTTACAGCCAAACGGAGGCTAGGCACTACATACTCGATTGGGATTACTGCCTCTACCCCAAAGGCTAACTTGAAGGGGGTACAATGTGTTTCCACCTTGTAGGAGGTCCTATACGCCCATAACACTACTATGAGCTTATGTGCCCAGTCGGTATGACTGGCTTTTTTTTCTGTGGGGTAATATGGCGTTGACTTGCTATGATCATAAACTCGCTTGTTAGGATTGCTATGCTTTCATTGAGGAAGTGGGTTCCTTGGTTGCTGACTAACTCCAACGGGCATCCAAACCGTGTGATGACTTGTTCACATAAGAACTTGGCAGTGGACCTTGCACCATCCTTTACCATGGCCCTTCCTTCTACCCACTTGGTGAAGTAGTCTGTGGCTAGGATGATGTATCGCGCCCCGGTCCCCTTAGCAGCTAGGCTTATGGGACCAATGAAATTGATGCCCCACTTCTTGAAGGGTTGGTCAGCCAGGATCCTGGTCAGGGGCATCATGTCTGCCCGGTGTGGGATTTGGATTAGCTGGCAGGGGTCACATCGTTTGATGAATTCGGCCACATCTCGAAGAGCGTTGGCCACCAGAGACTAGCTTGCAGCACTTTACGTGCTATAACCTCACCGAAAAAATGGCCTCTTGTGATTCCCGAGTGGGCTTCTTCAAGCACCTCGATGTATTTATGTTCTCATATGCACCTTCGTAGTATGCCATCCTTTTCCATGCGGTAGAGTTGGCTTGCTATCAGCTAATATGGCACTACATCCTTAATGAGTTTACAGGCTCTATCCTTCTTAAGGTCTTGAAAAGGGGTAGCCCGTTGGCCAAGTAGTGGCCGATTTCGACGGCCCATTCTAGAATGATGTCGAGGAAGAAGAGAGAAGCATCGGGGAGATCATCTTCTCCTCCTATTGAAGCTTTGCTGCCGTTAGGGATCCTCGATAGGTGGTTGGCTAGAATGTGGGTTTTGCCCTTGCGCACGACTGTAAAGTCAAATTCTAGCAAGATCAGCATCCACCTGGTGATGTGTCCTGTCATGCAGGGTTTGTTGACCAAGTACAATAGTGCTTGATGGTCCACAAAGTCTAAGACAAACTTGTTAGCTAACAAGTAGTTCTTGAATTTATTGACTACATAGACCATGGCGAGACCCTCTCTCTCGGTGGTGGTGTAGTTACCTTTGGCCTCATTTAGTTGACGACTTGCAAAGTATACCGGGTAATCCAAATTATGCTCCCTAAACTGAGCTAACACACATCCAATGACAAAGTTAGAGGCATCTATGTGGACATGGAATATTAAATTCCAATCGGGAGACCTCAGTACTGGGGTGGTGGCTAGAGCTAGCTTGAGGGTTTCAAAGGATGTCTAACATTCTTCAGTCCACTCAAAAGATACTAGCAGTTTGTATAGCGGGCGGGCTATGTTGGCATAGAACAAAATAAATCTCGAGTAATAGCCCGTATGGCCAGTAAATCATTGGACTCCCTTAGCGTTAGTGGGGGGCGGTAACTCCAAAATGAGTTTGATTTATTGTGGTCCATAGAGATTCCATTCCGAGACACTATGTGACCCAGGATGACTCTAGGATGACACCATGTTTGACCCAAAACTGGCACTTAAGGGGGTTGAGGGATATGTGGTATAAGCGACACTTCTCGAGGATGAGCTTGAGATACTTCAGGTGGTCATCCCATTTCTAGTTCATGCAGATATCATCCAAGAAGACTTCCACAAAGTCCCTTAGGTATTATTTGAATACTGTGATCATCATACATTGGAAAGTCACTGGGGCATCGGTTAAACCAAATATCATAACCCTGGCTGCATATACTTCCCATTCGGTTGCGAACGTGGTCTTATGTTGATCTTGGGAGGCGATTGAGACTTGGTTGTAACCCAAAAATCCATCTAGGAAGCTATACGCTTCCTTTCTGGCTACCCTTTCTAGAACATGTTCTGTGAATGGCAAGGGGTAGTGATCACATCTCGTGGCTATGTTAACCTTCTTCAAATCCATGCATACTCTAATTTTTCCATTCTTCTTTAGGACTATCACAATGGGTGATACCCAGTCTGTATGCTCAATCTCGTAGATGAATCCTACATCAATGAGTTTTTGGATTTCTTCCCTCACTATGAGTGCGTATTTAGGATTCATAGGATAGGGGCATTGTCGTATTGGCCGAGAGCTATTAAGGCATTCTCCTCACTAGGAGTGAGGTCATCAATGACAAATACAGATTGTGGGTCCTAGCCTTCTAGGGCTAAGTTTACTTCCTTGATTGGGGCCAGTCCATCATAGCCTTGAGAACAACTAGCCTCTTGGGTTCTTTTGGCCTATTGATATAAGATCTTGCGATCCTGAATAGTATAGGCCTTGTAGTGGGCTGGCACCTTCCACAGGTCTTCTTTATCCTCAATCTCCTTCTCATTATCTCAAAAACTACACTAGAGGAGAAGCAACAATACCAATGCCTAGGCCAATCAGAGAATCAAAGCTCAAAGAAATAGAGAATATCAAGGATACCCCTGTTTATGAAGGACCAACCAAGACAAGGAAACTGAATCTTGCCTTGGACGGAGAAGAAGAAATGCCTGTATACATCAGTGAACAACTCACTCTAGAAGAAGAAAAAGAATTAAAAACATTGCTAATGGAATATAGAGATTGCATGGCTTGGTCCTACAAAGAAATGAAAAGTATTTCCTCAAAAGTTGCAGTACATACCATACCAATAAGGAAAGGATCCAAACCATAGGTATGTGAGGGAACAATTTTAGAAAGGGTAGCGGGATCTGGTGTATAGCCTCTTGGATGGGTTCAACGGGTACAATTAAGTACAAATTGCACCTCAAGATCAAGCAAAGACAGCGTTTGCCACATAATGGGGCATTTTTTCATACAGTCATGCCATTCAGCTTTATGCAATGCCCCATCTACTTTTCAAAGGGTAATGTACACCGCCTTCAAGGAATTTCTCAACAAGTTCCTACAAGTCTTCCTCGACGACTTGTGCGTACACTCAAGAAAAAAGGATCACTTGAAATGCCTTGAAGAAGTCCTTTAAAAATGTAGGGAGTATGGAATCTCTTTCAATTGCTTGCTTTTGGTGTCCACTTCACTTCAAGAGCTTGGAAACACCTTCATTCTTGAATCTGGGATCATTTCATTGGATTTCTGACTCACTGTGTCAGTTTCTGCGTTTTTTTTCCCAAGTGTTGGAACTCAAGTTTGGAGCAACCATTTGCAGATCTGTCAGTTTCGGTGGACTCAGGAGATCCTAAAACTTCTATGTTGCTCTCATCATTCGCACTCCGATGGAGTTTACAAATAGCTATGTTTCCAAAAACGTTTTTCAGTCCGTGTGTTGGACCCAGTGATTGAGACCACGGTTCCCAAAACGGTCTGTCCCATTGCGTTTCAGACGCCCAAAACCCCTACCTGTCAGTTCTTACATGATTCGGTGGAGTACTTTTAGAGTTATAGATCTCTGTGTATTCGATTTCGTCTCTCTGTTATGCATTTTTCATTCTAAGGTTTTGAAACCTTAGATTTATGCCACATGTCAGTGGATAAGTGTTGACTCCCATTTCTCACTCATCGGTTGGGATTTTGGAGTTCCGGCAGAAGAGAGATATTTGCAAATTTTCTTGCTGAGTCCGATTATGCAATGGCGCCCATGTTTTGAGGCATCTCAGGTTCTATTTTCAGTAGCAGTTTTTTTCGTGGGACCATGATTTCTTGAGGATGTACCTTATGCAAATCACTCTGGTTGCAGTTTGAGCCATGTGCGCTCATTTGTGGTGTGCATTGGGTTGTAGTGGATGATTTATAGGCCATTTGGATGCATTGCGATCCTTATTGGATGCGCTGATAGGCCCAAATTGCCTTGTGGGATGCTATTTTTATGGACGCTTTGCACATGGATGCTATTTTATGCTGAGGGATAGCTTTGACACATTGTAGGTGATGCACTGATAGTGTTATGCTCTCTTGGATGAGATATTATTGATGCATATGCCCATGGATGGTGTTTATGCTTGAGCCATTTGGCACCTATTGGCATTTTGGATTGCCATTGTAGTTGGCATTTTCTTTTGGGCCAGATTTGCTCATATGGATGCATAGTACATGCACATGAGTCAGCTACATCTTTTGATGCTTTGAGCTTTGAGTTTTGGTGATATTTTAGTCTATTGTGGCTTTCACATTTGGGTGCACCTGGTATTTGGTGTGATTCTCTCTTACAGGCACTAACATTTAGGATTTTGCTTTATTTGCATCATGGCATCCTCTTCCATGTCTGAAAAGGAGTTTTTCAACATTAAAAAGTTTGATGGGACAAACTTTTCTTTGTGGAAAGAACAGATAAGGGATGTGCTTATTGAAAAGAAGCAGATTAAACCCTTGGTAGGGATTGAAGCTAAGCTTGCAAATATGTCTGAGGATGATTGGAATGAGTTGGATGCATTAGCAAAGTCTACTATTAGACTTCATCTTGCAAAGTCAGTTTATTTCACAATAGTAAATGAGCAGACTACGGAAGATTTGTGGAAGAAACTATGTGCCACTTATGAGAAGGAAATTGCCTCTAATAAAGTTTACCTCATGAAGAGGTTGTTTGAGCTGTAGATGAAGGAAGGGGTCTCCATTGCTTCTCACTTGAATGAATTCAATATTATTTTCAACTAGCTTTAGGCTCAGAAGATGAATTTTGATGCGGAGACTAAGGCAATATTTCTCTTATGTTCATTGCCATCCTCATGGGATACCTTCTGTACAGCTGTCAGTAACTCTGCACCTGGTGGAGTACTGAAATTTGATGATGTTGTGGGTAGCTTGTTGGCCGAGGAGATTAGACAGAAGTCTATGGACAACAATAAGTAGGATGCAGCCTTAAATGTGCAAAGGGGCAGATCACAGTTCAGGGGGAAGTTCCAAGAAAGAGGGAAGTCTCGTAGCAAATCCAGGGCACAGAACATTGAGTGTTACCACTGTGATAAGAAGGGCCATATGAAAAAGGATTGCTACAAGCTGAAAAGAGAGCAAAAGGATAAGAAAAAGAATACAAATTGGGGTGCAAATCAAAAGGAAGAGAGTCCAAGGGAGGACAAAGGAAAAGTGAAGATTGAGGAGATCAATGCAGTCACACATGATAATGACAATGACGTTCTCTTCATGTCTAGTTTATCTGCAGAGTTGCTTACCACTTTAGATGATGCATATTCCCAGGATTGGATTTTGGATTTTGGTGCTTCATTCCAAGTTACTCCCCATAGGGAATGGTTCTCCACTTATGACAGTGGAAAGATAGGTTGTGTGCATCTTGGAAATGACTATGCATGTGACATAGTGGGAGTAGGTAACATAAAGTTTTCTTTTGCAAATGGGTCTGCATTTGTTTTGAAACATGTGAGACATGTGCCTAAGCTGACCAAGAGTCTTATTTCAGTGGGTCAGCTAGATGATGCTGGTTTTCACACCACTTTTGGCTTTTAGAGTTGGAAAATTTAGAAGGGCTCTATGATTTTGGCCAGGGGTGCCAAGTGTGGGACTTTGTATCCCTTACATGTATCAGGGGTATTTGATCATGTTGTTGCAATAACCGAGCAGCCAAGCACTTCTTTGTGGCATTGCAGGTTGGGGCACAAGAGCCAGAATGGAATGAAACTCTTATGCCGTTTGGGTTATGTACCGCATTTGAGTTTCTCTGATTTTGAATTTTGTGAGCACTGTCTCTATGGGAAGCAGACTAAATCATCCCATTAAAGAAGGGGAAAGAAAGAGTTCAAAAAGCTTGATTTGGTGCATTCAGATGTATGTGGTCCCATGCCTACATGGTCATTAGGCGGGGCTGAATACTATATGACATTCATTGATGATGCAACTAGGAAAGTGTGGGCTTATGCTATAGCTCGGAAGAGTAATGTGTTCCAAGTATTTCAGAAATGGCTGGCCTTGGTTGAGAATCAATCAGGTAGAACACTTAAATGCCTACGGACCTGACAATGGTGAGAGTATCTCTCTCATGACTTTCAAAATTTCTATGATACACATGGGATTAAGAGGGAGCTCACATCCCCTCGTACTTCAAAGAAACATCCAGTTGCAGAAAAGATGAACCGTACCATTCAAGAAAGGTTGCAATGCATGCTTTCCAATGCAAGTCTTTCTGGTGGTTTTTGGGCTAAGGCAATGAAGACTTCAGTGCATGTGATCAATAGATCACCTAGTAAGAGTTTGAATGGTGGTATTCCTGAAGAGGCATGGAGTGGCAAGAAGCCCTCTTACTCTCATTTGCGTATATTTGGGTGTGAGGCATATGTACATGTGCCAAAAGAGCTTTGAAAGAAGTCTAAGAAATGCATCTTTTTGGGTTATGGTGAAAGTGGAGAGATGGGCTATCGTCTATGGGATCCAGAAGCAAAGAAGATCATACGCAGCCATGATGTAGTCTTCAATGAGAAGAAGATGCATAAGGCACCCATGAGGGATGTTGAAATGAGGAGAATCACTTTCCAGGATGTGAATCCACCTGCATATGTTGATAGACAGCAAGCTGTCCATGCACCAAATGTACAAGAAATAGCACCACAAAGTACTCCCATAGGTATACAATCAAGCATAGATGATGGATCATCTATTGGTGGAAATGATGAGCCAAATGTGGCTGATATTCAGGTGGGACAGCAAGCTGAAATTCCCTTGAGAAGATCATCTAGAGTGTCTAGACTGCCTGGTAGGTTTGAGGGGTAGACTATGTGATGCTTACTGATTGCGGGGAGCCTTCTTGCTACAGAGAGGCTATGATGCGCGAGGATCAATGCAAGTGGGAGTATGCTATGCAATCAGAGATGAGTTCACTTATGAAGAACAAGACTTGGGACTTGGTTCCTTTTCCACATGGAAAGAAAGCATTGCCATGTAAATGGGTCTACAAGATGAAGGTCACAGGTGACGATGTGCCTAGGTACAAGGCCTGTTTGGTCGCTAAAGGGTTCAAGCAAGAGAAGGGTGTGGACTTTGATGAGATATTCTCTCCGGTTGTGAAGATGACCACACTTAGATGCATGCTTGGACTAGTGACAGCAGAGGATATGGAGCTTATGCAGATGGATGTCAAGACAACTTTCTTGCATGGGGATTTGCATGAGGAAATTTACATGGTGTAGCCGGAAGGCTTTGAAGAAAAGGGCAAAGAGCATTTAGTTTGCAAGCTGAAGAAGAGTCTCTATGGTCTTAAGCAAGTGCCTAGAGAATGGTACCAGATGTTTGATGCTTTCATTCGGTCCCAGGGTTTTAGAAGGAGTGAAATTGAAGCCTCTACACTAAAACGGCTAAGGATAATAGCCTGATAATCCTGGCACTAATTGTGGATGATATGCTATTGGCTAGCAAGAATAGTTATGAGCTAGATGCATTAAAGGCCAAGTTGCATGAGGCCTTTCATATGAAGGATTTGGGACTTGCAGGTCATATTCTTGGTATGTGCATCACGTGTGATCGGAGTAGGAAACTCCTTTGGCTTTCATAGAAGGAGTATGTTACAAAAGTATTGCAGCGTTTCAATATGGAGGGGGGGAAGGCAATGAGTACTCCATTGCCTCCATATGTGAAATCGAGTCATACAGATAGTCCCAAATCAGATAAGGAGAGGGCCATGATGGCCAAGGTTCCTTATGCATCAGCGGTTGGGAGTCTTATGTATGCTATGATAGCTACTAGGCCAGACATTGCATTTGCAGTGGGAGTTGTTAGCTGGTATATGGCTAATCCAGGAAAGAGACATTGGGAGGCAGTTAAGTGCATCATGAGGTACATGAAGGGTACCAAGGAGATGTGCATCTGCTTTGGTAGAGGAGACATGCATGTACTTGGGTACACAGATTTAGACTATGTAGGGAATGTGGATAGTAGGAGATCCCACTTCTGGTTATGTGTTCACCTTTGCATGTGGTGTAGTGTCATGGATGTCTCACACACAGAAGTACATTGCTTTGTCTACCACAAAGGCTGAGTATGTTGCAACCACAGAGGGTTGCAAGGAGGCTATATGGCTTGATTGGCTAGTGGGAGATTTGGGGATTCATATAGGTGTGCCGACATTGCATAGTGATTCCATGAATGCTATTCAGCTAGCACGGAATCCAGTCTTTCATGCAAAGACCAAACACATTGAGGTCAGGTACCATTTCATCAGGGAGGTACTTGAGGACAAGTGCATAGAGCTTGTCAAGGTTCATACAGATGATAACCTTGCAGATATGCTGAGAAGAGTCTACCTAGTCATCGGTTTGAGTATTGTCCTGTATTGATCGGCATTGGATAGTATGCTCACTGGTTGTTCTCCCTTAAAGGCACATTTTCCTTTAAGTGGGAGGTTGTCGGGGTTAAAGGCCACTGTGCCTTTACCCCGGTTATGTACAATACTCAAACACATATATAAATGAATGAAAAAGAAGATTAGGGTGTTCTGCACCCACCAAAACTTGTGTCGCTCTCTGTTTCTCTCTCTCTCTCTCTCTTTCGTTCTTGCTTCCGTTGAGAGCACTCTCATTTGAAAGCAGAGAGTTGGAAAAAGATAAGTATGGCATAGTAACATATAAAGAAAAGTCCTTACACATCTAACTCAGTAGATCCATTATGCAAGAGGTTTTCTCATTTCTAGAGGCACAAGAATAATATCCAAAGAAACATTTGGATGTAAGATTCTCTGAAATTCAAGATTTATTTCCACCTAACACAAAGTTACAAAGCGGGGGAATACACCATGATATGATTATGGATCCCATATGCAAAGAGGAATCTAAGTTTTTAGCTAACATTTTTCAATCATACAGGAGTGAGAAAAAACTATATGTCAGTAAAAACTCTTACACTCGTTGGTAGAGAAAAACTACAAGACTGGGCTCAACACATATCCTTGCTACTAACCAATTATGTATCCACTACACATAATGGCAAAAACTACATTGCCCATCTATTGGCCATAATAATTGGGTTTGCAATAGAGCAAGAGGATGACTCTACACCCCTCTCAACACAAGATATAGAGGACTTTGAAACATTGATATTATCACTAGAATGGGAATTAGACCCTCCACCTACTCTCAATGCAAATAGCATGGATGCGCAACAATCCGAACAGATTCCAGAGAATGACAATGTGGAACTCTACCAAAGAATACTGCAACTCAACTCAGCCTTGCTCCCGCAATAGAAGCACTCGAGCGTGGAAGTCCGAGAGGATACCATGCCACATAATGACTTTGCAAGAGAGCCAAATAACATGCCTCTCCAGGAATCACAAGTCACCAACGTTGACGAATCCACGACTCTAGAGTCACAACCCCCAAATGTCTCTAGTGGCACCATACAACAGACTGTCGTTCAAGAAATAGATCAAAATTCTACATGGGCACATGAGAGTCAACTGTATGTCCAATACAACAAGGCCATAGCACATTCTAGATCATACAACATCACAGCCAATAGTTACAACAACGGTCTCAATTATTTGCTACCATGGTGTTAGATGAGCAGGAAAGGGAAATGGAAAGACACATGCTCCCATCACTCCAATCCAAATTGCAAAGTGCCGAGACTGAAATTATGAAGCTCAAGGAAAGCATGGCAGAACAAATGCAGCAATAGCTCCTTGCACAAAATGCTCTAGCAGAAAGTAGAAAGGATGTCTTGCAAGCCACGGTTTCTCTCTAAGAAAAACACTTGCAGCTATCTGCTACCTTGAACCAAAAGGAAAAGGTCAATTTATCCCTCCCCCATATGCAAGCCACTTGTGATGATATCAAGAAGGAAATGGTGCACCCTCGGAACCTACACATGGGATAAACAGAGACAACATCCTGTTGTTCTAGTTTGTGAAGAAGATATAAGGTTGTGGATGCTTTTTGACAGTATGAATGTACATGTGATTTGCAAGTTCATGTTACATATGAAGTGTTGTCGAATCCTTATGATGATGAGACTAGAAATTTGAGGGAGTATCAATCTCATATGAAGATGTTTTGAAGTAGACTATGTGACAGTTAAGGAAAAATATGGGGGCGAATATCATCAAATGGTGGTGAATTAGAGCTTTCTCCAAGTTGCTTGGGCTAATATTTCACAACCTAAAATTTTATTTCTCCATTCAATTTGATGACTTGCAAGGAAAAATTCCACAAAACATCATCAAACTCTAGCAAATCCATCTTCTCAGTGGGAACACTACACTCCATGCCCATCAAACCTCTTCCTTGCCATCCATCCTTCATCGTACTCCTTTGCAAACTGCCCTGACCATCTATGCATCCAAATCCAAGAATGGGACACTCCCAACACCCCCACCTAGATCAAAAGGCTCCCTAAACCAACTATTAACTTGTTCCTACTCAAGGAACTTGGAATGACCTTTGAGCAAGCAAACATCTTGGATGATGTGTCTAATGGAATTGTAGGAAAAGAAGAAGCAGGGCAAATAACTAAAAAAATATTGCAATTGTATGCAATGAAAGAGATCAGAGGAGTGTCAAAAGTCATTGTTAGGTGGCACATGAGAGACACATCCAAAGCTTGTGCCTTTGCCTCATCCTATTGATCCTCCTCAAAATCCAAATTTGGCACTGGTAGATGACAAGGAAATGGAAGACACATTTGATGTGCTTATTATGCAAGAGAGGGATAAAGTTGTTTGAAGATCTATACTTTCTATACAAGAAATGACATATTCATGTTTTCTTGTGTTCTTAGCTATCTCTTAGAGTTTTAGCTCTAGTGTTCTTAGCTATCTTTAATCTTGTATAGAATTGCCATGTTTTCTTAACATTCAGAGCTTTCCTGCATAAAGTTTTAGATTAAATAATTTGACCTCGTGGCCTAAACTCTCTGTAATGTTTGGTATTGAAAATTTCAATCAATAAGCTTCCCCCCTTCGCGCCCCCCCCTTGCCCCCTCCTCTCTCTCTCTCTCTCTCTCTCTCTCTCACACACACACACACACACACACACACACACACAGACACACACCAAACCCAAATTATGTTTAAGGAAAATTGTCTCTCTATTTATTCAAAAGGATATCTATATGTGGGTGTGTAATAGATCAAACAGAAGAAGTCCATATACCCAATATATTACTTATCAAACTTGACCAAATTGTCTGTTGTATTGGATCTCAATGGACTTCTTTTACAATGTTGCTTCTTGAAGTCAACAAATTATGAAAGTATATGTTTGTAGGTATTTCTCAAAATCCACTATTTACTTAAGTTCATTGGCATTGTCAAAGTTGAGAGGAATTACTTGTGTGTCTAATTTAAAAGACATGGAGGCCATGCACATTGCTCAACAATATGACAAACCATTCATTAATGGTGCTACAGCAAAGCAAGATATAGGACAACTTTGAAGCTTTTATTCACAAAAATGATTAATTGAATATATTCAAGTGTGTTATATAATGCATCTTCTATAGTGGATCATTTTAATGCAATAATATATTGTATTGTATTAGTCTCAATACTTTTGATTTCATTCTTGCATTTGGATAGTAGGAAAAGGAGAAGTATGTGTGCTATGCAAATATACTATTGATCATGATGAGTTCAGACCGTCTGCCTTACCACTCCAAGTTCATGAGAAATTCTATGTGAGTGGGATTCCCTTCATGCAGATTGCTGATTCAACAATTATTGGAGATGGCATTGGCTTATTTGCTCTCAAAACCATTGAGATTGGAAAAACTATTCTACGATACGAATGACCAAAGTACAAATATTCTGATTGGAGGACTCTATGCTCATTAAATCATTGAGCACTAAAATACTCTATTCTTGAGGACCCATGAGTTGATGGTGAAGAGAATCAAGTGTACATTGTTGGTGATGTACCTGATGGTAATGTGGGAGGCTACATAAACAGTTGTAGATACTGCATGGACTATGAAAATGTATGCTATGTGGACTCACCCACCCTAGAACCATGTTACACTTGTGAGTTTAACAATGAGGTTGCATATGGAAACATTACTTTACAAACAACTCGTGATATTGATGCAGTAGAGGAACAATAACTATTTGCAAACTACGAGTTTTAATTAAATTTGAAATGTTGTCACTAATTTTGACAAGAAGGATCGTTCCTACAATTAGTTCCCATTGTAAAGATTATAAAAAGACGTGACATCTATTAGGCATGAATTGTGAGATTTGAATTTTTTCTAAACACTAGTTTTTTGTGTGTAAGCTCACATGCAAATGGAAATGCACTAGTTTTCTCCATTAAATCCATGTGATATGGAAAGAAATTGATTGTTTTAGTACTTTAGTTCATGTTTTGTATCTTCCACATGAGAAAAATCTATGTTGGAAATTTTGGAAATTCTAAAATGGGACTTGGAAGATTCCCAAATTTCCCAATATGGTGTTTTCATGATTTACTTTTGTGGGAATTATTGGTCGGTGGTGGTGGCTCTTATTAGCCAGGTCTGTCCTGGCTAAGACTCCATTGGGATGGCAATTATTTACTAGCTACCACAGTGGCCTTCTCACCCACCACTCGGCTTAAGCATGCATGATCACTGCGAGTGCCAAAAAAAAAAACCAGCCACTGGGCTTGCATTCTCACACCACCAGGCTTAAGCATGCATGATCACTATGAGTGCAGTAAAAATTACTAGTGACCACTGAGCTTGCATGCTCAAAAGAGTACTAGAGTGCCTGGTAATGAGTGATTAGAGGTGATTAGGCTTCATGATATGGGGGTGTAAAGAGAGGTAGAGAGATGGTGGAGTGGAGGGTGATGGAGATGGGAGGTGGAGGAGATGGGGAGTGGAGGTGGAGGGGAAAAAGGGGAGAAGGGGTGTAGAGAGAGGTAGAGAGATACTGGAGAAAAGGATGGTTACCTTGAGTGGGGGAGATGGGGGATGGACAGAAAAAGTGGAGGTGATGGGGAGGAAGATGATGGGAGGTGGAGATGGAGATAGAAGGGGGGGTTGATGGAAAAAGTGGTGGTGGTGATGGTGGAAATGGTGGACGGAAGTTGGACGACGGAAAATAGAGATAGATGGAAATTATGGAGGCTTAATGGAATTTGGAGAAGGAAGTGGCTAGAAAAAGTGTGAGGAAAGAAATGAGGGGGGTTGGTGTTGCTTTTATAGGATGTGGGGGGATTAAGGGTTAATTTTGGGTTGTTATTGTATTAATGTGATTTTGTAAGTCAACATTATCCTTTTGCATTCTTTGGAGTCATTTTTTCACTCCTTTGCCTTGAGGGATGTATCTTGAATGGTTTTTCGAGGGGAGTTCTTTTTCACACATGCAACCACCTACTCCGCTTTCGCTTCAGGCGCTAACCTCCCTCGCAGTGGCACCAAATGTTCTCTTTTTATCCCATGTGCAGGTTCCGAGGGTGTTGGTCACCTACAGTCATGTCGTTGCTCGTTGTAGCATAGGTGTTCACAAGTGTAGCATAGGTCCTCAGGTCATGTTCCAATGAGAGGTGTAGGCTAAAGCATGGAAAGCAGATCTCATGCGTGCGTGAATGAGAAAGAGATCTTTATCGTAACGATTGATGGAGGCTCTCGACTCCATAGGAGTTCAAGGGTTTAGAAGGGGATTTCATGGTTCGAAAGGGGGATAGGGTTGACAGAGCTAACCAGGAGTTTCAGGGTTCAAAGGGGGTTGCAGGGTTTAGGAGGAGTCCAAGGTTGAGGAGTGGAGAGCTATCTCCTTCGCGGATTCGAGGGGTAAGGGTTCAGGAGGAGGGACAAGGAAGGAGGAGGAAGAGAGAGGAGAGTGGAGGAGGAGGGAGGGAGGAGGAGGAGGAGGAGGGGGGAGGAAGGAGGAGGTAGGAGGAGGAGGAGAGAGTACAAGGGTAGAGCGTGCAAGGGTAAGGGCATGCTAGAACATGATAGTGTAAGAGAGCATGGACGCAATGGAGATCAATCACATGAACACAATCGTGAGCTTGAACACTGTACCCCAAAGAGTGGGAGCTTCATTCCATTGAGAGATATTTATACATGTTGGTCTCTACACAATCCGTAGGTACCTCCGGGTTGGGACCTCTTTTGTAGGAGATCTTTTGGACAGGATTCCCTTCACTTTTGGGGGGGGAACTTTTGGGTCTCTACACAAAGTGGGGGGGAACTTTTGGGTCTCTACACAAAGTGGGGGGATCTTTTGGGTCTCTCCACAAAGTGGAGGGACCTCAGAAGTGTAGGCTTTTAGTCGTTCTCTCTCTAGATCCTGATTTTGCAAGTATGATTGGATCTTTTCTAGAGAGGATTTTGGCTATCCTCATCCTTTCATATTTATCATACCATCTTTCAAGATCAAGATATTAAGCGGAGCTTTGCCATTACTCTACACACACAATGCTCTCATAGTTATTGTCTTAGATTGCACTTTTGGCCCTTGTTGCCACAGGGTTAACACAAGACATCTACTTTCATCCTTGCAATGAGTCATATCAACCTTGTAGTTCTTAGTTAATATTTCATTATACTTGTGACAAACAAAAACATGTCAAGTCCTCGCCACTAAAAACTCAAAAACATCTTCAAATATGTAGGAATGCACCAACTCTAAGAAACCGCCAACTGATTCTTGACTGCTCAAGAAGTCAGACCTCTACAACTTATTTAACTCTAAACCATCTCGAATATAGAATTATGACAAATAATAGAGTGTAAAGCGCCTTTGCAAACCTTGAGGAGAATTAACATTGGTTAGAATGAACTGATGACCCCTCCAAATCCATGCCAATCACAAAACACTTCAAACAGTTACAAGACCTCAAATACGCGGGCTTCATAAACATGTCATTGTTGCAACAAAACCCTTCTGATTATCGGAAAACTAGGATCACATAGATGTTAAACAATACCTCAGCAACTCCAAGAACAATAAAAAGGATCCTATTCCTTTCAAATAATCCTCTAAAAAAAATAACAAGAATCTCTTTTCCTTTTGAATAGTCCGCTCAAAACAACTGAATGTATTCATCAAACTCTTTGATGGATACACCCAATAATTAACATAACTTTCTCATACAACCTCCAAATTTAGGCCTCTAAGTACTCAAATCTATTGGCTTACCATACCCATCCATAAGTTGGATTTTTTAACTTCTACTTTAAAAAAACCTTCTAAGGATACCTAAATCCACTGAAGCTTTGAAAATGCTAGCATGGGCTAATATTTGAAAGGGTATATTTGGGAAAGTTTCAAACACTTCCATAACTATGTTCTTGAAAGATAAGCTGAACAAACTACACTTTCATGATTATATTCAAGGAAGGTGGATGGTGGGAGTGTGTTGGGAATTGCTACTCATGGAGTTGCTATATGGAAAGGCTTATTGTTGTTGTTTTTTTTGCAAGATTTGTGTGGTTTGGTTGTCATGGTTGAGAGAGGGGATGGTGTTGGTAAAGGGATTGAGTATGGATTGATGTAGAATGCTAGTCTTTTATCTTCTCATGTTGATTTCTCGAGTTGGCACCTTGGGGGCCTTAATGTGATTAGTGATGGTAGAGAATGTGCAAACATGGTTATTTGAAGAAGAAAATGTTGTTGGAGTTATTGTTTTTGCGGATCACAGTACTCTTGGTATGGATTTTGTTAGAGATTGCAATGGTCATTCATGTAGATGAGTCTGCAGTGACTGATGTTGATTTTGCTAAGGTTCTAGAGGTATTTAATCGTTGTCAAAGTTTGAATATGATGTTTATTTAAGAGTTTTGCAAAGGATTTGGTTGTGGAGAAGAGGAATGCTTTTATCTGCTATTCAACAACTTGTGTTTAACAATTGTGTTGTAATTAGTGATGGATCATCTTCTAGAAAGAAGGATTGATTTGTAGGAAGGTGTTGAAGAACTCAACATTGTGTGTGTTCAATATATTTGATTATGTTTCACATTTGAATTATCCATTTTATGAAAGATTTATGTAGCGTTTTCATATTGTATATTTATTGTGTACATGTATTTTTGACGTTGTTTGTTAAGATTTAGTATAGTTAGATGTGGCAAATAGTTATTAGGCTAGTAAATTTCAAGGGTTAAAAGGGGGGCTTGGGGGGCGTCCTTGGGAGAGAGTGACGTCTCTGGTGGGTGTAAGTGTAAGCGCCTCACACAACAAAGCATCTTTGGGACAGAGTTGACATGTCTTTTGGGTGTACGTGCGTCACACAACAAAGCAGGCTCTAAAAAAAACAAAGTGACATGGAAAGTAAAGACAAATGGCTCTCAAAACAAAACAAAGTGACATGGAAAGTAAAGACAATCTATTACATGGACTCTGAACGTCGCGAATTTGAGATGGCTGTGAATTGCGACGGAAAGTAATGCATTTATAGATATTAAACGGAAGGTAGCAACAAGGAGCTAATTAAGATATTCAGGCGGGGATGGACGGCAGCTTTTGGAAGATAATGTGCATGCCATGCTGGGGCTGGAGGGTGAGGACGGTGATGGGGGAGTGGGAGTAGGAGGGGGAGAGGCGAAAGGAGAAGCGTTGGAGGAGGGTGGCGAGGGCGATCTTGGCCTCGAGCATGGCGAAGGTCTGCCCGACGCAGTTGCGAGGACCCATGCCGAACGGCATGAAGGCGCACGGATTCGATGAAGCCTTCGCTATGCCCTCCGTAAATCGCCCAGGATTGAACTCATGCACGTCGGCTCCCCAGAACCTCTCGTCGTGATGGAACACTATTATCGGCACCACCGCCACTGACCCCTCCGCCATCACCAGCTTCTCTCCCAGCCTCATCTCCTTCGACGCTTTCCTGAACACGAACGTCGCCGGCGGATACAACCTCAGCGTCTCGTTCAGCACCATCCCCACCTGCAGCAGCACCACCCATCAACCACACATTATCAGTCTACCGCATCTAACTGTCCTCTTCGCAACCCGTCCACATACCGCATCTTCGCCTACTTACAATCTTTAGACTGTTCATCGATTCCGCCGTAGGTGCCTCTTTCCTCCCGCACACCCCCAGAACCTCCTCCCTCGCCTTCCCTTGCCACTCCTCGTTGCCCCCCAATAGCATCGCCGCCCACGTTAGTAGCGTCGACGTCGTCTCGTGCCCCGCGAAGAAGAACGTCTTGCACTCGTCCACGATTTCTCCTATCTCCAGGGTCAAGTTCCTCTGGCTACCTTGCAGTTCTTTCCTGTTTGCCGCCATCATCAACCCCAGCAGATCGTTCCCGTATGAGCTCCCGCGCCCTCCTTTGATGGATTCCATGCGCTTGTAAATCATCTGACGCAGCAACGTCTGGATTTGGCGGTCGAGATTCCAACGGTAGCGATTCATTGCAGTTGGCACGAATCTGAACGTAGAGGTACAAACGACGGATAATTAAATCTGCTGATGACTTCCCAATCTTCCAGAACAGCATCAAACTTGAGATCAGCATCGAATCAAGAGAAAGAACAGCAAGGCCGGGCGGCGGGGAGAGGAAATACCTTGATCCTGGAATGTAGACGGTACGGATAATCTTATCGAGTATTAACTGCTGTTGATGTTGTATCTCAAAAACTTGCTTGCCCTGTGAGAAGCTGCTCCCAAAAGCCGTGTGTGCAATAATATCTGCGGTCAAATTTCTGAACTCTGCCAGAACCTCGATTTCCTTACATCCTGATGCCTCTTTATCAATCTCAGCTCCCCAGTTCTCCATCATAGACACCGCGCATGCTGCAATTGTTGGCGTCATAGCCTGTACATAGTCAACGGTCATCTCTTATATCTCTTACGGCGAAGTATCCCGTACGTGAGAGGAGGGAGGCTCGCGGGAGGTCCGGTGAGAGGAGGGAGGCTCGCGGGAGGTCCGGAAGGGGTGGAGAGATTAATTAGAGATATAAAAGATGGCGACCACGCAGAGAAGGCTCGGGGATATGGTCGCTCGCGGGAGGTTCGGGGATATGGCGACCACGCAGCGAGGGTTGGCAGAGGCAGTGTCTGGCAGAGGCAGCAGACTGCCAGACATTGCGCGGACCAGAGTGGGGGCAGATTAGTCAGTGGCAGAGGCTGGAGTAAATGGGGCGACGGCTGGAGTAACTCTGGCTGCACACGTGGCACCATGCGAGGGGCCGTCAGCGAGGGACACGCAGTCTTCCAGAGCCATCGCGTCAGCTTGCAGAGCTTGCAGTGCAGTGTGCACCGCGCGCGAAAATCGATGCATGGCAGAGGCAGACTGCCAGACACTGCGCGGACCAGAGTGCAGGTAGACTAGATGGGGCATGACGTGAACTTCGAGAGCAACACCAGGTGGCATGGCGGCGTGGAGGATAGGGAGGCTTCGAGTTGCCACATGGCGTCGCCCAGCGTGGGAGCAGAGAGACATCGTGGAGGCAGTGCACAGAGGGTGCACGGATTGGTATCATTCATGAGGACCCGAGGTTGGCGGCTGTTGCAGGTGCACTGTGCTGTAAATGCATGGCGGCGGGGTTTTGAACGACTGCGCGGCGCGCCAACCCACCTGGGCACTCTCCAGCTCTTCAGAGTCGCCTCTCACTCCAACCTCCTCCACTTTCGCCGCCCCTGCTCCAACCTCCTCCAAATTCCCCATCTCACTCCGTCCATGGCCGTTCCGACTCCCGCCTCCCCTCCGTTCTAACTCCGATTCGCCTCCCCTTCGTTTCACCTCGCGCCTGACAACACGCGCGCCACCTCTGTTCTTCCGACACCTACGTGCCCTCTGTTCTTCCGACACCCACCTGACAGTGATCGTCCCCTTCCACATCTTGACAGATTTCTGGAGTCTCTTGACATCTTGACAGACGGAATCTTGGTTGGAGCGGACGGAATCAATCAAGCTCTCCTATGTTCCATTGGAAAAAAGGCATAGTCTTTCTTTTTACATCAGTGCATGCTCTCTCTCTCTCTCTCTTACTCTCTACGTTTTTAGGATAATTTTTTAAAAACTCTCTCTCTCTCTCACTCTCTACGTTTTTATCCCTATCTCTCTCTCTCTACGTTTTACTCTCTCTCTCTACGTTTTTATACCTAGAGCAAAACGTAGAGAGAGAGAGATATAGGGATAAAAACGTAGAGAGAGAGAGAGATCTCTACGTTTTGCTCTCTCTCTCTCCGTTTTTATCCCTAGAGAAAAATGTAGAGAGAGAGAGAGATAGGGATAGGGATAAAAACGTAGAGAGAGAGAGAGATAGGGATAAAAATGTAGAGAGAGAGAGAGAGAGAGGATAAAAACAAAGAGAGAGAGAGAGAGAGAGAGAGAGAGAGATTTTGATTTAAAAATGAAAAAATTTATGGCACTTTTAGATACTAATATTTTTAGCATAATATAAACATGTCTTGAATGTGGAGAGAGAGAGAGAGAGAGAAAGAGAGAGAGAGTGAAACAGAGAGAGAGAGAGAGAGATTTTAATATGTTTAACGTTTTAATAGCATTTTTTAGCATGTTAAAACATTTATGGCACTTTTTAGATACTAATATTTTTAATGCTTTAATAATATATTTTTAGACATTTTATGATCATATAACAATAATAATATTATAGTATGTTTTTAAGATAATAAATTTAATCTAAAATAAAAATTTCTAATTTTTAAGATGTTTTTAATGAAGCAATTAATATTTCTAATGTTTTGAAAACATGTTTCAAGATGATTTTAATCATATATTTTTATAAGATTTTACCATGTTAGAAACATTTATGGCATTTTTAGATACTATTTTCAACGTTTTAATAATATATTTTTATAATTATTTTAAATATAATTATAGTATGGTTTTAAGATACTATTTTTAATCTAAAAGAGAAATTTTTAGATATTTTATGATCATATTAGTTCCATAATCATTTAACATAATAATATTATAGTATGTTTTTAAGATAATAAATTTAATCTAAAATAGAAATTTCTAATTTTTAAGATACTAATTTTTAAGATGTTTTTAATGAAGCAATTAATATTTCTAATGTTTTGAAAACATGTTTCAAGATGATTTTAATCATATATTTTTATAAGATTTTACCATGTTAGAAACATTTATGGCATTTTTAGATACTATTTTCAACGTTTTAATAATATATTTTTATAATTATTTTAAATATAATTATAGTATGGTTTTAAGATACTATTTTTAATCTAAAAGAGAAATTTATTATGTTTTTAAGATACTATTTTTAAAGATGCTTTTAATGAATCAATTTGATAATAATAATTAATACTAATAATGTTTCAACATGTTTCTCTCTCTCTCTCCACATTCAAGAACATGTCCCCACATTCACATGTTCCCACATTCAAGAACATATTTTTATTGTTTTGCAAACATCTTTTGAAAACATTAATATGTGAACATGTTCTTGAATGTGGAGAGAGGGAGAGAGAGATTTAGATTTTAATACGTTTTTAAAACAAAAACATTTATGGCATTTTTTGATACTAATATTTTTAACGTACTATAAACATACCATAAACATGTCTTGAATGTGGAGAGAGAGAGAGAGCATGCTAAGGCATTTTTAGATACTAATATTTTTAATGTCTTAGCAGAGCATGCCTTAGCATGCTCTGCTAAGACATTAAAAACCATAGACCCCATGTTTTTAATTTGCTTCAATAATAATTGTTATTTTTTTAATGTTATGCAAACATGTTTTATTGACAGCTGCCCAGTTGAAGTGCCAGCTCTCCCTCTAGCAGACGGAATCTTGCCTCGAGCGGACGGAATCGATCGAGCTCTCCTTGGGAACAAGGCATAGTCTTTTTTTTAGCATGCTCTCTCTCTCTCTCTCTCTCTCTCTCTCTCTCTCTCTCTCCACATTCAAGAACATGTTTTTATTGTTTTGAAAACATCTTATGAAAACATTAATATGTGGACATGTTCTTGAATGTGGAGAGAGAGAGAGGGAGAGATTTAGATTTTAATATGTTTTTAAAACAAAAACATTTATGGCATTTTTAGATAATAATATTTTTAACGGCTTTTTTTTAGTATGGTCTCTAGATTTTCGGGGGGAGAGGGGGGGGAGGGATGTATGTTTGACATATTGCCATATCTTTAAAAAAATGCATGAAATGGGCAATAATGATCGACATTTCTTATACTTTATAAGGACAAACCTTCATTGAGAATGTGTTATAATGTAGGGCAATAGGTTAGGGGCTAATGGTGAGAAATAATAAGGTGTATTCCTTGAGGCAGTAAATCCCATATGGGCAAGAAGGTGATGGTGAGGAGAGGTGATGGAGAGTTCAAGAGTAGTTGCACCACAAGGAGAAAGCAAAAAGAGAAGCATTTATTTCGGGGGGAGAGGAGGGGGGGGAGGGATGATTCGTGGGGAAGGTAGTAGGGTTGAAAAGTTTGTTTGTGGCCGTTGATGAGAAAGGCATGATGTAGCTTAGAGAGCAGGTTTGGGTTGTAGGATTGAGAGGGAGAAGGACATTGTTCGGGGCATATAGACCTTGGGAATGTCCCTGTAGATGAGTATGGGAGGTAAAAGAAGCGTTTGTAAATCAATATAGCTTGCATCATAGCTTAAAGGAGATGAAGATTCTTCAATAGGGAGTTCAGCATTAATTAAGCATCCAATATAGGAGACTTTGATAGATGTCTAGGAATAGATAGAAATGTGTCCAAAGCCAATGGTGGTGGGCGTTCCATAAATTTTAGGCAGTGTTGGTAATTAGACTTGGTGCATGATGATTCGTGGGGAAGGTAGTAGGGTTGAAAAGTTTGTTTGTGGCTGTTGATGAGAAAGCCATGATGTTGCTCAAAGAGCAGGTTTGGGTTGCCAAATCTGTCAGGAGGGGTGAGAGGGAGAAGGACGTTGTTGGGGGGCATGTAGACCTTGGGAATGTCCCTGTAGATGAGGATGGGAGGTAGAAGAAGCGTTTGCAAAATGGTGTAGCTTGCATCATAGCTTAAAGGAGATGCCCTTCTTCAATAGGGAGTTCAGCATCAATTAAGGATCCAATGTAGGAGGCTTTGATAGATGTATAGGATTTGTCTCAATCTTTAAAGCCTTGAGTCTAATGCAGTTTGACAAATGAGTCAATATACATCCCTAAAAATGTGTTTCTATTTTGTTTCGGCCGCAGTTTGCAAGGATGACTTCTGCCATTGTTCCCCACATTGAAGAGGAAATTTCTGGCATTGTGGTGCCGTCCTTTTGTGAACGACGAAGTGTGTGTGAAATGCAACAAGTTGCAAGGGCAGAGAGTTCTACGATTTCTGACATTGTCGTGTCATCTTTTCATGAACGACGAAGCCTTCGTGCAATGAAACGAGTGGCAAGAGCGAGGGCTTCCACTGGTGGGACAAATCAGACAGCTAAGTGCTTCGCCAAACAAAATGGTGTTACTGTTAAGTCCATCCATGAACATCGCACTTTTGCTATAATGAAACGTCTTAGAGGGGAGGGACCTTCCACCCGTGCAGGACCTTCCACCCGTGCAAAAAAGTATGCAAGGAAGTGTCTGTCATCTTCAAGGCGATATGGTCTCTCTATTATGCGTCCTTTGAAGTCCATTCAAAATGTATGCGAGCATAATGGTGATGTGAATGCTATGAATACAAGATATCTAACATCCTTATGGAGAGAAGTCCATCCTGAAAATGATGGAGTGGTAACAGAGGGTAGGGGTGCATCCTCTGAAACTCTCATTGAGAGGATTGCTCATATTGAGAATAATGTAAATGACACGAACCAATATGTACGACAACTTTTAGGGGGGGGTGAAGAAGGCTCAGTAGTATGTGATAGAGGATGTAGGTTGCAAGTTGACAAGCTAAAAGAGCAAGTTGATCTATTGTGCACCGAGGTGTCAACATTCAAAATTGGTTTGAAGAGGCTAACAGCCTTGATGACAAGGATGAGCCGTAAGTTGGAGCGCATTACAGCTCATGAAAATTGAGATGGTTTTGGGACTTCTATATTGCTTTTTGTAAAGCATCGCAAAGTTCTTCTATGTTATTTGCATATTGGGGTCAATCTTAAGTTATTTAGTAGGATAGCCTTTTGTGCCTACCACACAAAACTTCTGTATTTGGTTTTCAATTGCAATAATAAATTTTTTTGAGCTTTCTTATCTTTATTTGATATATGTGGCAATGTAAGTCAAATTAATGTAAATAGAAATACATGGATATCTATGAGCTACAATTGATGGAGTATCGTTATATGTCATGGAAGGTAAGGAAGAAAGATTGATGAGTGAAATATATGTGAGTAACCTTGAATGATCCTAAGTCCTTCAGATACATTTATTTAATGTGCTCTCTTTTTGAGTACATATTTAATTATGATATTAGCGTATGTCATGCATGTAGATACATACATACACACAACTTACCTACATATATTGCTCATGTTCATGTACTCACACCCTTATGTTGTTCATCTTAGTTCCCAATCTTTGTATTTACTAGAATACATGTTACAAGAATGTCTGATCATCATATTCTTTAGGTTGCATCTACATACATGGCATTGAGTCTTTCCATACATATGTTTGCATGAATTTACACATATATGCATGCAATTATGCACTCATGTGCATGCACTCATACCCACAAAGCATTTACACCTACATATGTTTCATGGATGCATATCTTAAGCGAAAAGGTGAAAGCTTCATGCTACGAAATTACAATAGGAAGTTATAGGCTATTTTTGCATTTTGCATTGTCAAGCATTCCATTTAGCATGCATGAATATTTCTATTAGTTGACTCCATTTGGCATGCATCATTACTTCTACCAAATGAGTCCATGTACACTCCATTTATTTGATTGACAATTTAATCCTTTGCCTTATATGCCATAAATCCCAAACCTTATATATATATATATATATAGAGAGAGAGAGAGAGAGAGAGAGAGAGAGAGAATAAGATATATATAGTTCTGTTCATAAACAGACAATGGCAAAAGAAACAAGTTGTCATAGGAGAAAATTATGGGATTCAACACGCACGGCGCGTCGCAGTATTGCCAGACAGAGAACAATGTTGAAAAAACAAGGTTTTAGACACATGGAGCCAATTGTAGAGGTTGTTCATTGCAGACAACATAATCAAATGCAGGGACATAATGATATACAATGGAATGTAGATAATTTAACTTCTCTTGATAAGAGAAGTTTATTGCGTTCAACACGTAAGGCACGTCGCAATGTTGCTAGGCAGAGAACAATGCTCAAAAAGCAAGGTACAAGTACAACTATGGAATGTATGAGTACGGAGTTTGCTGATAGTCTTAGAGAAGGGAATGTTTTTTGTACTGCAATTAGAAGTGTGAGAGTGCAGCCACATGCAAGCATGGATTCTCACTTTCTAGAGCCAGCAGAATCTACTTTTTGCCCCAATGGTGCACCGAATGTGCAGCATTGTGTTGTTGGGGGAAGAAATACAATAGATGCTCCAGTAATAGGTACAACAATTCAATTGGATGCAGTTAGAGATTATGGGCAATCAAGGGCACGAGAGCATGTTGTTGGCAGCAATAGGAATGCATGTTTAGGGTCTAGGGGGATCCTATCTATCCTGCATCGATTTCCATTAAGGGATGACATAGGGCACCCATCTTTGTATCCATTGGTTTTCAATAGTCCTGTTGTTCATTCACTTGGAGGTATGGATTGCATATGCAGTTTTTGTCATGCTCAATTGTGGAAGCAAGAGACCAGAAGTATGCATCGGGTTGTGGGAAAGTATTGTTGTAAAGTTGGCCGTGTGTCATTGTTGCCATTGGAAGATCCACCAGAGATTTTAAAAGTTCTACTTCATGGAAGTGACGCTAGAAGCAGATCATTTAAGGATAATATAAGAGCCTATAATAGTGTCATGGCGTTTGCCTCATTGGGAGCCCAAGTTGATCAAATGTTTTCTGGGAATAGTGGTATACATAATTTTCGGATTCACGGCACAGTGTATCATCGTGTTGGGAGTTTGCTACCTGATGAGTCTAGACAGGAGCTTCCACGGTTTGCACAATTATATGTCCATGATACAGATCATGAGTTGCAAAACCGTTTGGATGGGATGCCTGGTTTGAATCTTGGCATTTTGGAATTGTTGCAAAGGATGATGCATGAATGCAATCCGTATGCCAATGCACTGGTTGCTGTGGGGGAAGTATTGAGAAGAAATCCACATGCAAACTTGAAGATGGTAATTTGTGAGAGCCGGTCAACCTCAAGACAGTACTTGGTCCCAATAGCTAGCGAGGTTGCTGCTATCATGCCAGGGCAAGGGGATGATTCTGATGTTGGGAATCGAGACATCCAGTTTTTAAGACGCAATGGATTGATAACCAGAATATCAAATTTGCATCGATCATACATGTCTCTCATGTATGTTCTTCTATTTCCCCGAGGGGAGGATGGATGGCATTTATATATTCCTTATAGAGATGTTCCTACTCACGTATCATTACATGATGTACAAAGGAAAAATTGTGTGACACAGAGACAGTATTATGCGTACCGTCTGCAGGTAAGGCCTGATACAAGTGCGTGCCTTCTACAAGGGGGGAGATTATTGCAACAATATATTGTTGATGCACATAGTAGTATGGAAGAGTCCAGATTGGTGTGGATACGTAACAATCAATCTTCTTTACGTGCAGAAGTTTATCAAGGATTGATGGACATGCTAAACGCAGCTGATGCGGTCCATAATGTATTGGGCAATGCTGTCGGACATAGAGTTGTGTTGCCATCCTCTTTTACAGGAGGACCGCGGTATATGTGCCAGTTATACCAGGATGCAATGGCAATTGTGAGAAAAAAGGGTAAACCAGATTTGTTTATTACCTTCACCTGCAACCCAAAATGGTCAGAAATATCTGAAGGATTGTTGCCAGGTCAAAGAGCACAAGATCGCCCGGATTTGACAACCCGTGTATTTTATCAAAAACACAAGGATCTGATACAGTCGATTATAAAGCATGATTTGTTTGGAAAAGTTGCTGGGTACGTATGTGTGATTGAGTTTCAAAAGAGAGGTCTTCCACACTCACACATACTATTGATTTTGGAAGGTGCATTCAAACCTACTCAGGTTGGTCACTATGATCAATTGGTATGTGCAGAAGTTCCAGATAAAACCCTTTTCCCTGAGTTGCATGAGATTATTGCACAATGCAATGTTCATGGCCCATGTGGTGTACTTAATGTCTCTGCTCCTTGCATGTTTGATGGCAAATGTAGTCGTCACTATCCACGTCCCTTCTCTCAGTCTACTGTGGTGGGTAACGATGGTTACCCTATCTACATGCGTCGAGATGATGGTAGAAAGATACGGGTGAAAGAGGGTATAGTGGATAATCGTTGGATTGTGCCATTCAATCCTTTCCTCTCTATGAAGTACAAGGCACATATCAACGTTGAAATTTGTTCCACAATTACTGCAGTCAAGTATTTATATAAATACGTGTATAAGGGACATGACAGAGCAACCATCAGGATGCAGATAAATCGTGTGGAAGGACAAGGACAACTACACAACCCAGTTGATTGTGGAATTGATGAGATAAACTATTACCTAGATTCACGTTATGTATCAGCATCAGAAGCATGCTGGCGCATTTATGAGTATGATATGCATGATGAAAAGCCAGATGTACAAAGGTTGCAAGTCCATCTTCCGATGTTGAATAATGTGATATTCAGAGATGATGATGATTTGCACAATGTGGTCGATAGGGAACAGAACAGAAAGACCAGCCTCACAGAATGGTTCACTTACAACCGATTGCAACATGATGCAGATAATTTGCTTTACAGTGACTTTCCATGCGAGATGGTTTGGAACAAATCCAATAAAAAGTGGTCTAGAAGAAGGCAGGGCAATAGCATTGGTCGGATGTATAACATTTCTCCATCTACTGGTGAATTATATTTCATGCGTATGCTACTTAACGTTTGCAAGGGTTGTAAGTGTTTTGATGACTTGCGCACTTTTGATGGGCAAGTTTACCCTACTTTCAAGGCAGCATGTATAGCTAGAGGGTTATTGGAAAGTGATGAGGAATGGTTTATCTGCATGCAAGAGGCCGTTTTACATCAAAATAGCACACAGTTGAGGCACCTTTTTGTTGCAATTTTGATTTTTTGTGAGCCAACATCTCCAGGAATTTTGTGGGAAAGATTCTCAGACGATCTATCGGATGATTTCTTCCATGCATTCGAATCAAGTATGGTTGACCGTCGTGGATTGGCACGGAAGGAGGCTCTATGGCACTTGGAGCATATTCTCCAACAACATGGGAGAAGGTTGGTAGAGTTTGATGGATTGCCTACCTTGGATAGATCATGTGTATTGGCAGCTACAAATGTTCTATTGCAAGAAGAAAGAATGTTTGATTTTGAGAGTGAGGCACGACTTGGTCAACAGATGGAAAGTACCTTAAATCATTGCCAGCGGACTGCCTTCGATCAGATTCTGGCAGCGGTCTATGCAAATGTTGGTGCGATGTTTTTTCTTGATGGTCCAGGAGGATCTGGAAAGACTTTCCTATACAATTGTTTGCTTTCTAGGTTGCGTGGGGAGAGGCATGTCGCTTTAGCATGCGCTTCTTCTGGGATTGCAGCGTTGTTACTAAGTAATGGACGCACAGCACACTCGCGGTTCAAGATACCACTGGATTTGGATGCCACCAGCAGTTGCAATATAAAGGTTAACAGTCATCTTGCAGATGTTCTGAAGATAGCAAAGTTGATAATATGGGATGAGGCACCTATGACTCATCGATTCGCATTTGAGGCACTGGATAGGACGCTGCAAGATATCATGTCAAATGACCAACTGTTTGGTGGAAAGGTGGTGTTGTTAGGGGGGGATTTTAGGCAGGTCTTGCCAGTTATTCCCAAGGCAAGACGAGAAGATATTGTCAATTCTACATTGTGCCACTCAAGGATTTGGAGATGCATCAAGGTATTGAAGCTGGTACAGAATATGCGGGTTATTCAGGAAGGTGATAATTCAATAGAGCAGGAATTCATACAATGGGTGTTAGATATTGGAAATGGAACTAGCAGGCATATAAGAGAAGACACTGTTGCAATCCCATCAAAGATGCTTTTAAGGACAAACTCTATGGAAGGTCTGATTGAGTGGGTGTATACAGGACTTACAAGGGTTGTGGATTATGCATCGTATTTTCGAGACCGCGCTATTCTCGCACCTCGAAACCTTGAAGTTGATGCAGTCAATGCTACTGCACTAAAGGCAATGCCTGGCGAGGAAAAGGAGTATCTAAGTGCAGACTCAGTAGAGAGCTCATGTGGAGATTCTTTTTTGTATGCAGTAGAGTATCTTAACACACTCGATCTTGGTGGTGGATACCCACCTCATCGGCTGGTTTTGAAACAAAATGCTCCTCTCATTTTGTTGCGCAATCTAAATCCTCGACAAGGATTATGCAATGGGACTCGGCTGATATGCAAAGAGTTCCACACGAAGGTATTGGAAGTTGAGATTATCACTGGTACCAATGCTGGAGATAGGATGTTCATTCCAAGAGTAACTTTCATTCCCAGTAACTTGAAACTTCCATTCGATATGAGAAGAAGGCAATTTCCTGTTCGGCTAGCATTTGGCATGACGATAAACAAGGCACAGGGCCAAACAATGTCTATCCTAGGCTTATACTTGGCGACACCGGTGTTTAGTCACGGGCAATTATACGTGGCTTTCTCGCGTGTCCGATCATCAAATGCAGTCAAAGTATTCCTTCCAGAGAGTGTGGATCGAGTTAGTGATGAGGATGCTGAAATGAGTTGTACCACAAATGTTGTATACAAAGAGGTTTTACAATTGGCATCAAGAAGAACCTAGCAGTATGCCAATGCTCTTTGAAAGCCTCTTCAGACTTTGGTGGGTGATAAATTTTCACAGTCTTTTTTGTATCGTTGTGTTCTTTTAGGCAATCAAAGGTCTATCAATTGTAAGCCTTTGAAGTGTGGATTAAAAATTGGTGATGACTATTTTTGTATAATTTTCATGAGCTCATTTCATATTCCATTCAAACAATGTCGTCTCTAGAATTTTGACAATGTATGATTTTTGTGAGTTTTATGGGTTCACGCATTGTTATTTTTTCTTCAAATTATGGATTATCAAATGTACTATAACTAATTTTCTTTTTAATTTGTGGCTTGGTGAAGCCTTTTAATTTCTTCTCTATATTTATGTTGACACATCTATTGTTACTGTAATATGATATGTATTGTTATTGTAATATGATATGATAGGATGGCAGCGTCATTTACATTCACCACCGAGACAACTGTACAGGTAGCAGGTACATAATTGTGTAGTAGTCAGTTGCTAAGTTGACTTATTTAATAGTATAGTCATTTACCTTTAGGAATATACAGATCCCGATGGTTGGAGAGCTGGGGTGCGCGCCCAGCTATTGGTTGACATCTTGGAGTTGGAGAGCTTTATTGGGTAGATAACCTATATATATATTTATTTATTTATTATTTTTTTTCATATAGGTGAAAGCTACTTAGGTTACATATATAAGTGAATAAACATGATATTATTTTCCTTTAGGGCGGTTCCCGACTCAAGTTTTGCAATGAATCTCCTCGGTCCAGCGTATGATGGGGTGGAACGTCTCAATCTTGGATATTTTGCCGTGAGTTCTCAGCGTCTTGCTGGGAATAATAGTCCCCAGACCATCTATGTGCGCTTCATTGGGTACCTGGAGCCGATGGGAACAGATGTATTTTATCGAGGGGCGAACGGAGACTTTGTATATGCATTTATGTACCACATACACACTCCTGTGCGCCAGCGTAAGTATTCTAATTAATGTGGAGTATTATTAAGACACAATTCTAAATTTTCCTTGATTTAATGATTATAATTCTTAAATGACCTTTTTGCCTTGCGTAGGTCGACGCCGCGCACGTGTGGTGGTGCGTGGGGTGGGACATAGACGTAGTCTATTTTCTTAGGGGACCTGATATAGACACTCTGTATGTAGATATATGAATTTGTAAGATTTTGTAGTACTCTTTTATAGAGCGTATATTTTGTTAGGTATGCTAATTTTAAGTAAATCTTATTTTGTTGTGTTTATTGAAGCATGCACATATACGTTTATACTCAAACAAATTCATAAATTCTATTTATTTATACTCAAACACGTTTATTTCAAAAAAAATCATGAATTCTATTTATTTATACTCAAACTAATGTATCCCCATAGACCAAGATTGATTGTGTTACAATCTAGCACTACATTGGCATACAATGCATTACGCACATAATCTTGCAAAATTCCATATATGAAAGCAAAGAGGGGATATGCATACAAACATGTTTAATACAAACAAATTCATGAATTTTATTTATTTATACTTAAACTAATGTATCCCATAAACCAACATTCATTGTGTTGCAATCTAGCACTACATTGGCATACAATGCATTACGCACGTAATCTTGCAAAGTTCCATGTATGAAAGCAGAGAGAGGATATGCATACAAACGTGTTTAATTCAAATAAATTCATGAATTTTATTTATTTACACTGAAACTAATGTATCCCATAAACCAAAATTGATTGTGTTGCAATCTAGCACTACATTGGCATACAATGCATTACGCACGTAATCTTGCAAAATTCCATGTATGAAAGCAGAGAGGGGATATGCATACAAACATGTTTAATTCAAACAAATTCATGAATTTTATGCACTTAATCTTGCAAATTTTTATGTATGAAAGCAGAGAGGGGGTTTTAGGAAAGCTGTTCGACAAAATTACACTGAGTGAGCCAAGCCAAGCGGTTCCAGTGTTGGAACTTCAGAATTTCTCTTTTGAAATTAAAGATCCCACCTTGAGACCCAGCAGAGCGGGTCTCCAACCCGTCGTAGACGGGTCAGGCTACTCGTGCTTTATAAAGGAATCATCAACAAGCTGCAAGGATGATCTTCAGGCGTCCAACTAGGGGCAATTGGTACAAGCTAGCTATAATTTTAGGAACGCACCTTCAGCTTCTCCATAAAGAAAGCGGGGCTGACTATTCGCCGATGTTGAGCCCATTTCTCTCCTTCGAGTGACGCTAGACCCTGGCCGATCAAGTCGCCAGTATCTGGCCTCCCTTTGGGCTTGGGGTAATGCCCGAATTTGTTCGACAGAACCTCCCTACCCTGCTCAGGCTCAGTCACAAACACCCTGGCCTGAGGGCCGAACCAAAAGAAAAACGGGTTGCCTGCACCACATTTTCAGAAATGTCAACACAAAGGACAATCTTACGATTATAGAGAAAAACAAGGCAAGAGATCTTCCAAAACTTACCAAACTTCTCTGACCATGCGTAGTAATGCGGTAGAATCCGTGGCCCAATGTCATGGGAGTGCTGGCGCATAGGAGATTTGCGAGCTTGCGTGCCCAACGAAGAGATATCAGGAATGTTTCCGCTGAGGAAACGATAAGGCATACCCTTCAACCCTTGATCTTCGAAAAAGCGCTTAGTCCGGAGGGGCTTCAACCACAGGTTCACAAATTGAGTCCAGACAAAGTAGGCCACACTGATAGCAAAGAGAACAAGAATCCATAGACCGATATTCCATGAGGCTGTGGTGAACTCCATACTACTAATCTCTCTGTCTCCGGCTCCTCCCTCTGTACCTCCCCTTAGTTATCCAATCCGCGATGCGACCTTCTTCTCTCCGTCTCCAACCAAGTACTTATACTTGACACGATGTTGCTTGGCGATCCCGCAAGGCCGGTCGATGCATAGAGAGACGCTGGAAGACGGCACGTATAGTTTATTATGTGGCGGCAGCTGCATGTGACCTTTAGAAGGTTCCATAAAGATTCCACCTATATCTTTTGCCTTGCCGCTAAAGGCAACTTCTCTAAATAGGACGTTCCCACGAAGAATTTGAAGGGACTCCCCTTGCAAAGGCCTCTTGCAGGTTTTCAGACTATTCAGAGCCTCTTGCAGGTTTTCTTTCGAGTCTAGAGATGAGGGGAGCCCTATTACGAGGACGTTCTCGTCTTCAAAACCAGGTGGACGGAAATATAGCCTTCATGCCACTTTTCTCTCGAGCCTGTTCCACTATGTCTGAAATGTTGAGGCTCATCCGTCTTCTGATGAGGCTCCTGTTAGACTATGGACCACTCGATCATTCTTTAGCATCAAGAGCGTCATGAACAATAGGAAAAAATAAGGTCCTCAATTCAAGGGGAGCTATTTTTCCACTTAACATCGGCAAGTGAGGACAAGCTCTAACCTCCAAGGGGTCCAAAAATGGGAGAAAGGCTTCACCTAATAAATCCATTCCAGCCATTACCACCATTACGATTATTCGTCATCATTCTACCTTGAAGGTTAAAAAGGTGCTCTGTGCAAGTTGTTTTGCAGACTTGAGGGAACACCTCTAGGCTTGTTAGGGAACTTTGCTACTTCTTATTTAATTGCATACATGTAGGAATATTCTCTTAGCCTCTCATGTTGGATGGTTGTTTAAAATTCAACACTATATATGCTCTAATCTAAAACATTACTACCTAAATTTAGAAAACTAGTGCTAGGTCACACCATAATGTGTGCGTGTGCATGCACGCATGCATGCATGAACACGTGCATGTCTGTGAGCACGCACGAGCATGTTTGCTTATTTGCATGTGCACGTGCGCATGTGTGTTTTTTTTTGTGTGTGTGTGTGTGTGTGTGTGTGTGTGTGTGAGAGAGAGAGAGAGAGAGAGAGAGAGAGAGAGAGAGAGAGGAGAGAAAGAAAGAGAGAGAATGCCTAATCAATTGCCCATAGTATGCCATGGGTTGGAGCAAGCTATCTAAGAGCCTTTGCTTGGGCCACCTAGGTATCACAATTTTAGCAAAATTATTACACACATTTTGTTTGTACACTAATAATGGCTTGTTGTGATCTAGAGTTCAAACAAAACTTGAGGTATTTTTTACAAAGGTGCTCAATTACTCTCTTGAATTTGGCCCAAGTCATGAGTAGGACTTTGTCAGTCGAGAGAAAAGATGCAACCACATTCAATGGAAAAGAGTGATTTCCTAGAGAGTAATCCATGTCTTCAAGACCAATGTCCAACTACATTTTGCCCATGGTGAAGGCTCTAAAATCATATGTTTGGTTATTGTGACTATTGCCGTTTCTACTCATTTGATGATTTTGATGCACATCTATTTTTAAAATTTTTTAAACAAGTATTCATAGCCAGGGTGAATACATGGTGTATAATATATAAACTTCCGTTCCTTGCAAGAACAAGGAGAGGCGGGGTCTCTGGTTTGAGGATTCCACTATGGCAATGATGCTCTAGACAATTACCAATTTCGGAGGGTAGGAAGGAAGTAGTTCAGAGATCAAGCATATAACAATGCGGAAATAGAGAATGAAAGAACGCATAAGCTACTCTCATTCTCTATTTCCACATAAGCTCATGCATAAGCATGAGCTTATGCGGAAACTTAAGCATAAGCTCATGCTCATGCATGAGCATAAGCATAAGCTCATGCATAAATAAATAGAGAATGAGCTTATGCATCAGCTTATGTTGAAATAGAGAAATAAAGAAGGGGGAAACTTAAGCATAAGCTCATGCTCATGCATGATCATAAGCATGAGCTTATGCTTATGCTTATGCTTATGCATATGCATAAGCATAAGCATAAGCTCATGCTTATGCTCATGCGGAAATAGAGAAGGAGCTTATGCGGAAATAGAGAATGAGTTTCCGCATAAGCTTCTCTCATTCTCTATTCCCGCATGAGCTCATGCGGAAATAGAGAATGAGAGAAGCATAAGCATGAGATTATGCGGAAATAGAGAATGAGCTTATGCTTCTCTCATTCTCTATTTCCGCATTAAGCATGAGCTTATGCGGAAATAGAGAATGAGAGAAGCATAAGCTTCTCTCATTCTCTATTTCCGCATGAGCTATGCTTCTCTCATTCTCTATTTCCGCATAAGCTCATGCTTATGCATAAGCTTATGTTGAAATAGAGAAATACAGAAGGGGGGAACTTAAGCATAAGCTCATGCTCATGCATGAGCATAAGCATGAGCTTATGCTTATGCTTATGCTTAAGCATTAGCATAAGCATAAGCTCATGCTTATGCTCATGCATGAGCATGAGCTTATACGAATGAGAGAAGGGGGAAAGAGAGAAGGGGGAATGAGAGAAGCATAAGCATAAGAGAATATTATGCTTATGCTTATGCTTATGCTTAAGCATTAGCATAAGCATAAGCTTATGCTTATGCTCATGCATGAGCATGAGCTTATGCGAATGAGAGAAGGGGGAAATAGAGAAGGGGGAATGAGAGAAGCATAAGCATAAGAGAATATTATGCTTATGCTTATGCTTATGCTTAAGCATTAGCATAAGCATAAGCTCATGCTTATGCTCATGCATGAGCATGAGCTTATGCGAATGAGAGAAGGGGAAAATAGAGAAGGGGGAAAGAGAGAAGGGGGAATGAGAGAAGCATAAGCATAAGAGATTAAGAGGGAAAGGAAATAGAGAATAAGAGGGAAAGGAAAGAGAGAAGGGAAAAGAGATGAGGGGGAAATAGAGAAGGGGGAAAGAGAGAATAAGAGAAGAGGGAAAAAAGAGAAGGGGGGAAAAAGAGAATAAGAGAAGGGGGAAGAAGGAAAGTGGGAGGGGAAGAGAGAGCTCCTATGCCCATCACTGCAGCTAGCGCTTAAGGCGCTTGCTGCAGGCCAATGCAAATAACAAAAATAATAAATGGAAAAAAAGAGAAAGCACTTACCTGAAATAGTATGTCCCGCTCGGTGTAGTGGACTGGCCCTACAAAAGAAAGAAAACAACCCATTTTTTCAAATAAGATGTTAGTGGAAGGAGGAGATTACAAAAGCAACTTCTTGAAGGGAGGAGATTAAGGAGATAAGGAAAGGAGGAGATTGAGGAGACAAGGAGAAAGAGAAGGAAGAGAAATACAGAAAAAAGAGGTGAGCTTTCTTTCTTTCTTGAAATCTCATTTTTTGTTTCAATCCTTTCAAAACAAGCATGAAAACTAGTTTACAGGTTTAGCAATACAAGAAGAAACACTCACAAAACTAAAGCTAACAAACAAGCAACCTACATTGTTGAAACAAACTCACCTCTTGAAGAACTTTCTTTCAAGAAACCAAAGAGGGAAAAGGATAGAGAGGGAGTACAAGAGGTAGGAGAAGGGTGAGGAGTGGAAAATAGAGTGGGAGGTTGCTTGAAATAGGTGGGAGGTCGTCGAAAATAGGTGGGAGGAGATTTTGGGTTGCTTACTTGAGAGATTAGGGAATGGTATGAACAAAACGCTGCACGTTTAGCATTTCGGGTTTTAACCCACAGTGTTGCTATATAGCGACGCTATTAAAAACATCGCTATATAGCGACGACGTTTTTAATTAAAAACGTCGCTATATAGCGACGGAACAGAGAAAAGCGTCGCTATATAGCGACGCTTACTGTCATTTTTTTGATATGGCATCAAGAGAAGCTCAAACATGCTTTTTAATAATTGTCAATATGCCCTCCTCATGCTTATGTTGTGATTTTATAAGTGTAGATGGAAGGGATGAGTGGAAGCTCGTCCGATGATGCGCCAACACCCGGGAGCATGAAGTGGCTTATGGAAAGGTTATACTGTCATTGCACTCATTGCAAGCAAGAAGTACGACATCAACGTCGTATTATCATGTGCCACTTGCGGATGTATGGGGAGGAACTGGAACCGGTACCCCCCGTTGGTGTTGCACATGTTGATGGATCATCGATAAGTCAAAGCTATTTAAGTTCGCAATCTTATTGTATACCAAGAAATAGAAGATCTTATATTTACATGAAATCTTAAAACAGGATAAGGAGGGTGACGAGGGTACACATATACCTTCTCACTTTCAGCAAGACTATAGTCTCTCGGATGACGACGAGGGTATGGTCGACATGATGGATTTCATTTTTAGGGGCACTACATCCCACGTACACGTGATGTCAGAGTCTAAGGTTAAAATGCGAGAGTTGCAATCAACACAATTGTACGAGGGTGCTAGGATGTCTAAACTACGTGCTTGTCTCTCAATCTTGAATCTACAAGTACAATATGGGTGGTCGGATACAAGTGTCTCGGCCTTAATGAGGTTAGCCCTTGCATTAATTTGACTCATTATTTGTATATTGTTTATTTTGAGAATCATCATTTGGATACTGTCTTTATCATAGGTTGCTCCAGAAGATGTTGCCTGTACCAAATACCATGCCCGCATCAAGAGATGAAGCAAAAAAGATGCTAACAATGGTGGGTATGGATTATGATACCATCCATGCTTGCCGTAATGATTGTATTCTCTTTCGTCGTGAGCATGGAGATTTGGCTAGTTGTCCAAAGTGTGGGGAACAATGATATAGAGATGACTTGCAGGGTGAGCGGATACTGGTAAAGGTCTTGAGACACTTTCCCATCATTGCAAGAATACAACACATGTTTCGATGCAAATCCATAGCGGAGTTGATGACATGGCATGCATCTCATTGGTCGACTAATGACACATTGAGGATTCTCGCAGATTGTGCAGCTTGGAAGCACATAGATAATCAGTGGTTGGACTTTGCGAGGGAGCCACACAACTTACATCTTGGGCTAGCCATGGACGGCGTGAATCCTTTCAGGTTACGCTCGACATCTTGGTCGACATGGCCCATAGTCGTGGTGAATTACAATATCCCACCATGGCTAACAATAAAAAAGGGACACCTCATGCTTGCACTACTTGTGCCAGGAAAGTACAAGGCAAAAAACATGGATGTGTACATGGCACCTTTGATAGAGGAGTTACAGATATTATGGAGAGGAGTGCAGGTCTTTGATATTTCCAGAGCTCCTAGACATACCAATGATATTTTGGTCAGGGGTATCTTGATGTGGACCATGCATGACTACCCAAGATATGGAGAGTGCGCAGGTACGTGGTTGTGTCTTTACATGTACAATGAGGGATTATGCTTTTTTTACTCTCTTTTGCATGCATGTCTTATACTAACACATTCATGCACGCGTGCAGGACTTGTTACAAGTGGGTACCATGCTTGTCCTATTTGTGGACCGGCTCTGAATTCGCTTGCATGCTACTCCAAACATATGAGGAAAAATGTTTATGAAGGTCATGTTCAATACCTTCCGCTCGACCATCTCGCAGGTGGAGGTCAGCTTGATCCACCACCATCATATTTGAAGGCAAGTGATTGGATTCAAGCTTGGAGGGTGAATGGAGAGGAACCTCCTCCTGGTATGAAGAGGCTATCGATCTTTCACGAGCTTCTTTATTGGGGTCAGTTACAAATCAATCATCTCTTGGATCCCATGCATATCTTCAAGAATGTGGGGGCTACTATTTGGGCACACTTGGTTGGTTCCAAGGACTCGAGAGGAGTGCGAGAAGACTTGCGTGCTATGAATAGGATGTCTCGTTTGTGGCCCCAAGTGCATGCTTCGGGAAAAGTTGTCCTCTCGAAAGCAACGTGGATCCTCTCTACGAGGGAGGAGGCAGCGGTCAAGGCAGATATTGCCTCTTTTCAAACACCGACAGGGTACATGCGTTGCTTGAAAGGAGCATTTTCAAAGGACAATAAGCTTAGTGGCCTCAAGTCCCATGATTGGCACAAGGTCTTACAGGTATTCTAAGTAGAATTAGTGTACCGATAATAGTGATGCGTTAGCGTAATTATTATTATGTTATATTGTTGACATGACTTCATTGTTGCTTTGATAGTTCATCCTCCCAATTACAATAAAAGGGTGCTTACAAGAAGATGTTAGAAATGCTATATTCAAGATCTGTGGTATTGTGAGGTATGCTTACTATCAAATCGCATTATGTATTTTCTTCATGGACATGTGAAATAGGTGGATATCTCAAAAAGAGATCTCTATATCGAGCATCGAGAAGGCTAGGGTGGAATCCATCGAAGCCGTATGCTTGCTTGAGAAGCACTTTCCCTCGAGCATTATGACAACTCAAGTCCACTTGCTTGTGCACATAGTTGATGAGGTGGCTATAGCAAGGTACCGTTCATAGTCGATGGATGTTTTTTCTCGAGCGGTTTATGAAAACTTTAAAGGGGTTTGTAAGACAAAGAGCAAGACCGGAAGCAAGCATGGTAGAGGGATGGCTTGTGCAAGAGTCATTAGTATATATCACAGAGTTTCTTGCATCCACAGATCCTGATATGCCGCAAGCTTGGCACAACAAGGATGATGATCGCATCGTTGGCGAGGTTCCCCAAGTAAAAGGAATTGAAAGAAAGATGAGCGAAGAGCAAATGGAGAAATTCAATAAGTTTTGTGTCCTCAATAGCCCTGAGATGCAGAAGTGGATTGAGAGATATGAAGTGGCCAAAGCAGAAAGAATAAATGCAAGGACGAGATTCAGAGTAATGTACAGGCGATCACAACCATATCCATGAGATCTGGCTCTTCTCCCTACTCACATGTCACTTGATTGGCTACAACTGGCTCTACGTAAAGCCGAAGGTGATGGAGAGACAATAAACAAGCGCGAGCGAGAGTTATCATCTAGATGTATGGTGCATGTAAGTTTCTTATCTCTTGACGTAATTAAGTAATTATTTGTGGCAATATATGTTATAAAATAGGTGCATCTTCATTGTTTTAATGATGCTCTTTTACAGTACAAAAAGTACAGTGCATTATGGTCATATGGACTACATTTTCGCGTGGAACGCATCGATTCAAAGAGAGTCACGTATGATTGTGGAGTTATGGCTAACTTCACACAAGATAGCCGAGCAAGTGCTTCGGATACCAATCTTCTCTCCTCACAGTTGGATTATTGTGGAACCATACGCGACATCTATGAAATTGATTTCAGACGATTTACTATTTTCATTCTTGATGTAAAATGGTTTAGAACTACTTACAATGGTCCCCATGCGACAGTGAGAAAAGATAGTAGCGGTCTCTTTGCAATAGACTCCACCAAACATTGGACCAATGAAAGTGATACTTTTGTTCTTTCCGAGCATTGTGATCAGGTGCATACTAATGATTTAATTAGTCGAAGCTTTCGTTTTTAAAGTCCATTGATATATATATAATTGACGACATTTGGCACCCATCTTCAATATATGTGGTTTTTCATCTGAATCATTCTGATCCAAGATGGTGGTACGTGATCCAAGTTGCACCACGAAGTAAGCAAATTTTTGAAAATCGAGATGTGGATATGGAGATGCCACTACCAATGCTGGATCCAATTGATGAATCTAGCGAAGAAGATGTAGATCACCATATGAGTCAAGACGAAGATGCGCATAATGACATCGCACGGGAGGAGGATGGAGATCACGATATTGATGAAGAAGACAACAATCATCAAGATCAATCACCACACTTAAGCTTTATTGAAGAAGATGATCAAATACCTTTAGGTGAACGTACGATGCTAGAGTACGATGATGATATAGGAGATCAACTCGGTATAGAGTTGGAGATAGACTTGCTTGGCACCTTAGACTTGGCTCAAGATGAAACAGTTGATGTAAATGCTCTTATTTGATTTTTCTCATCTCAAATTTGGACATGAATATATGAGCTTCAAAGGCTTGATGTACATGCTCTCATTTTTTTATTCTTTATGAGTTCAAACATGTATGAAAATTTAAAAAAATTTGTCATTGGAAAAAACTAACTTTAAAGGCCTATTAAAAAAAAAAAAACCTCTCTGTAAAAACGTCGCTATAATATTTTGTCTCAGTGTCGCTATATAGCGACTTTTATAGAAAAAGTCGCTATATAGCGACTTTCAGCAACAGTCGCTATATAGAGACGATTTACGAAACCCGCTTTTTATATCGACGATTAGCGCTAAGCGGGCGCTAAACGTCGGTACATAAACATCGCAATAGGATCCGTGTGTAGTAGTGACTTGTGCTACTCATGTGCTCATCGAAATTAGCATCACCAATGGTAGGCTCGTCCTCACGGGTGATGGCCTCAATATCTATATCTCCTATCTCATGATCATCCTCCTCTCTTGTATCACAGTCATCATCACCTCCATGGCCATGATCATCCTCCATACACTCCATATTAGTAAATGTACTATACATCACTTTGGAACGTGGCATAATAGGTATGACATGCCACCATCTATTATTATCCACCATTGGTTGATAGACAACCTAATTCAAACACAAATACAATCATGTTATTTTCCTTGCATCGAAGGTATCAAATATTTAAAAGTGAGTATTTTTATATGTGTGCATAGTACCTATTCACATTGTTGCAGTAGTACTAGTGTGGCCTTCCTACTTTTCCAAAACTTTGTGGAGTCAATAGTTACAAAGCCACTTGCATGGCATTCGATTGTTGCATTAGGGTCTCTTTCCACTACGTCCTTAAACCACTTTACATCCAAAACATACACAAAGAAGCGTCGAAAGTCAAGCTTAATAATATCTTGGATTATGCCACAATAATCATCCATGGCTCCATTGGCTCCCTCAAAGCTAGCAATGATGCCGCAATCTTGTGTGTTTCTCTTATCATCAATCCGTTGTGTTCGAAAATGCTTGCCCTCACACCATATAGCATTGAATATAGTACACTACACCAAGAAAAAATTAATTAAATAAGCAATCTAAATTATTGATAGCTCCTAACTTATGCATAACATTCTATATACCAACCTTGCTCATGCATCCCCTAGCATACTCCCATTCTTCCATTGTGATATGCATCCCCTTGTCTTTCTCTGCTTTCTCCATTTCATCAAGTAGCCAATCCACATGAATATCCTTTGGAAGTGCTCTTAGATACTGAGGGTATGGCACACGAGATCCGTGGTGTGTACAAAAGAGGGCCCTTTCTTCTTGTCTTCTTGCCTTTGCATCCTCGTATCTTGTCACCCATCTTTTCATCACATCACTATTAAGCACGCTAATGAGGAATTATAGTTTCTGATTAGGATTGACTATCTTTGCATTCTTATCCATTGTCACATACCTGAGTTTCTTTGTTATTACAGTCGAAATAATAAAGTGACCTAAAGTTTAAGTAGAAGACTTTGGGAAATTGATATGACCTATGCTTTTCTTGACATCGATAAACCAATAAACAATTGAAATTTTCTCTGTAGCAGAGGTGAATTTGATTTCCTTTCATTTGCCTCACACTAGGTTTCATCTTGCATCATGCAGCAAATAAAACTTTTAAATTTATCAAAAGACAAAAATGATAATAATAATAATTGAAAACATCTTTGCATTATGTTGGGAGCACACACCAGTAAAGGTGGTCATGTCCATCACATTTATCATTGATGACACTCATCATTACCCCAGATTGCAAGTCTAGATGAAAAATTACAACATGCCAAAGTGTTGTCGTTGTTATTGTCTCATGAAGTGGTCAAGAAAACTCATAATTAGTCCTTTACTTTGTAAGGTACTTCCAATACAAGGCATAGGCCCTTTTTCAATGAAAATACTGACGCTTTTTACATTAAATTTTTTTTTTTAAACGGGCACAAATGTCGTTATTAAAGTCGTTAAAAGCATCGAAAAAGAACCGTCGCTATATAGCGACGCTGTAAATCGTCGCTATATAGTGACACTGGTAAATGTCACTATATAGTGACGATTAACAGAACTTTAAAAAAAACATTAGTGGGGCTAAACAGGGCCATAGCCACAACACAAAGCAACTATAGACGTGCTTGGTAGACGCGCAAAATAGCGAGCGCGTCTATAGGTGTTGCTTGAGTACAGGAATTACAGGCACGTCTAATAGCACGTCCAACAACTCATCTATTTGCGCGTGTATTAACACGTCTATTTACGCATTTACACTGAGAAAATACAGGCCCATCTAACATTGCATTTATCAGTGCGTCTATTTGCGCATGTATGAACACGTCTATTTGCGCGTCTAAACTGAGAAAATATTGGCCCATCTAAGATTGCGTTTATCAACGTGTCTATTTGCACGTGTATTAGCGTGTTTATTTGCACGTTTACATTGAAAATTAGACGCGTATTTAGATGCGTATTTAGACACAAACCAGAGAATACAGAAAGTGAGATTTTGGTGTACATCATTGCTTTCCAAACATTGCCCATGATTACCAAAGCACATAATTTTAACAAAAACAACAATGCTTTTTTGCAAGCCCACATATACAAGAATTAAGTGAGATGAGCGAGGAAAATGAGACAATATGTAAAATACTTTTGCCAATATCAATGATGGGCTACGGTTCAATCTCATCCTCAATGAGATCAACCCTTGCCAAACTATCTACTTCAAAATCCAAACAAGTGTTTAGATCTACAAATACATTCAACCCACTACTACTTGTGCTACTCATGTGCTCATCGAAATTAGCATCACCAATGGTAGGCTCGTCCTCATGGGTAATGGCCTCAATATTTGTATCTCCTATCTCATGATCATCCTCCTCTCTCGTATCACGGTCATCATCATGTCCATGGCCATGATCATCCTCCATACGCTCCATATTAGTAAATGTACTATACATCACTTTGGAACGTGGCATAATAGGTATGACATGCCACCATCTATTATTATCCACCATTGGTTGATAGACAACCTAATTCAAACACAAATACAATCATGCTATTTTTCTTGCATCAAATATTTAAAAGCGAGTATTTTTATATGTGTGCACAGTACCTGTTCACATTGTTGCGGTAGTACTAGTGTGTCCTTCCTACTTTGCCAAAACTTTGTGGAGTCAATAGTTACAAAGCCACTTGCATGGCGTTTGATTGTTGCATTAGGGCCTCTTTCCACCACGTCCTTAAACCACTTTACATCCAAAACATACACAAAGAAGCGTCGAAAGTCAAGCTTAATAATATCTTGGATTATGCCACAATAATCATCCATGGCTCCATTGGCTCCCTCAAAGCTAGCAATGATGCCGCAATCTTGTGTATTTCTCTTATCATCAATCCATTGTGTTCGAAAATGCTTGCCCTCACACCATATAGCATTGAACATAGTGCACTATACCAAGAAAAAATCAATTAAATAAGCAATCTAAATTATCGAAAGCTCCTAACTTATGCATAACATTCTATATACCGACCTTGCTCATGCATCCCCTAGCATACTCCCATTCTTCCATTGTGATATGCATCCCCTCGTCTTTCTTTGCTTTCTCCATTTCATCAAGTAGCCAATCCACATGAATATCCTTTGGAAGTGCTCTTAGATACTGAGGGTATGGCACACGAGATCCGTGATCTGTACGAAAGAGGGCCCTTTCTTCTTGTCTTCTTGCCTTTGCATCCTCGTATCTTGTCACCCATCTTTTCATCACATCACTATTAAGCACGCAATAGAGGTTGATACTATTATGCAACTCCGTGTCTATTACTTTGTTGCATCATTTCCCTTGAGGCACAATAGGGGGTCATCCTTAGGTCTTCATCATCTCTCCATAGTCATGGGAGAGAGCTATCTACATCAACAAGAAACTTAGAAATATATACAAGTGACTCTTGTACCAACCAACCCTCGGCCATGCTACCTTCGGGTCTTGCATTTTGTCTCACGAAGCCCTTCAAGGTCTTCATGAAGTGCTCGAGGAAGAACAACCATCGTGCATGTATAGTACCGCATATAGCAATCTCATCTGCCAAATGCACTGTAAGATGTAGTTGGCTTGTGAGAATAGAACGTGGAAATGTCTCCTCCACTAAACAAACCACCTCCACTGACATAACTCGAGCATTCTCAAGCGTGGTGGGATCTATTTCCTTTGAGCTCACATATCTAGAAATGAAAAAGTACAGCATATTAGCAATATGCATTCAAACTTGCATGGAGTATTGATGCGCATCATATTTTGTATCATGTAAAGTACCTCACGAGCTCACCCATCTTGTAAATACAATCTTTCACGTCCTTCGATGCACTACGTGAAATGCTAGTAGTTAGTATGAACTGAACCCACGAGGAGGTGGTTGATTAGTTGCTTATAATTATTCACTCACAAATATTTTGAAAGGAAAAAGATATTATGCACATAAAATACTTACTTGGAGCATCTTGTGCCAATCATGAGATTTCAAGCCATATAATTGCTCTACACCTCTTTTCTTGCTCTTTGTAAAGGCTTCCTTCAAACACCTCATGCATCCAGTGGGAGTATGAATTGTAGTAATAGCGTGCTTCACCGTCACCATCTCTAGCTTTGATAACATCCACGGTGCACGAGGTAAAAAAACACGCCCATTTGGTCTCTCTTGTGGCCAAGCTTCACGCATCCTCCCTGTGGTACGTAGATCCTCTCTTATGCATGCGGAATCTCGTGTCCCATTCAAATGCTCCCAAATGGTAGATGCCACATTCTTGAAGATATGCATGGGATCAAGCAAATGATTGATCTTGAGGTGGGACCAATATGGTAAACGATAAAAGATGGAGTATCTAAACAAAAGTTGGTGTTAGTGGGCAATCTTTATTTCCAGCCAATATAGCACACAATAGTTACAAACCCTTACCAGCTCATGCCAAGTGGTGGAGGAGTCGTGGAACCGTCCCAAATTCTCATCCAATCTCCTACGGTGAGTGATTGTGGGAGGACTTCATTCCAAGGGGCAACATATCTAGGATGATTAGGTGGGAGAAATCGATGGTGATTCTGATAGATGACCTTATTCAATGCGTCTACCCGTGAGGCAACTAGCGAAGGACCACAAACTGGACATGCATGGTATCGCAATCAATATAATCATGATTACCAAACACAAAGCATTTGAAATCAGTTGTTTTTTCCATGTTTGTAATTATTGGTTTTGGCACAATCCCATCTTGTAAAATGTGGATCATTGCATCTCCATCCCATGCTTTTTTCCTTCTTAGCTTTACTAAGAATCGTCTAAACATCTGATTAAAATGGTCATGTGTGTGACCCACTGGAAGGAATCCTAATTTTACTTTCTAAAATATGCCTTTCTCCACAAGCATTTGAAGGTATGCCAATCTTGAGATGCCAATGAAGCTTGATTCTTACTCTCAATGTGTTGTCAAGCCAGACATACAATATTTTTGGAAGATGTTGTGTGTGATTCCTCAATGCATCATTTAAGATCGAAACTATGAGATTAGGATCATTTCTTACATTTGGTGTTGTTGTTAGATAAAACTTGGGGATTAATTCACCATGGTAGATCATGCAACCAACCACATGATATGTGATGAAGTTCTCCTCTTTCAAATCCTTGCGCTCTTGCTTGATATGAGTAACTTTTGATCCATCTCCATAAATGATGATGTTTAGGTATTTATCAGGCTCTTGATAGCTCTTCTTATGATGCTTCGTTAACTTTGTTCTTTCTAAAGCTTTCATTTCTCGATGCTTTTGCAATTCCACAATTGCTTCTTTTGCAAATACATAATAATGTTAGCTATTGCAAGTAAACTATATTTTTGACAAAAGAATAAAATTTCATGACATCATTATAAGCACTTTTCTCCTACCTTTGAATTTGATTATGTAAGGCCTTTAAGTCTATGCATGTGGCACACACACCAAAGTGACAAAGATTTAGTATCTTCACATTGTTGAACTCATTCTTCCAAATCTTGTAGAAGTGCTGGTAGGTCGTGTACTCATCACCTACATGAACCATGGCCTCCTTGTACATAGAATGGATCTCACGCTTGGAGAAATTATATGCTTAGTCCAATTGGTCACTATTGGGAAGATCCTTGACATGTTGTGTGTACAAATTCTTGCAGCTAGGAACATAACATGTTGCCATGTGGTCCAAGCACTACATTTGTCTTGCTATACAAGTACGGGGGTCTTTATGGAGGCTGGCCAATAATCTTATCAGCCTCTCATTTCCATGACAATGTGCGAGTCTATATGCTTTACGACAAACTATCCTTGAACCAAATGTGTACTCAAACACATTTCTGTTCATCTTGTTTGCCCCTGGTCTTATGGACCATGCTAAATAGAATTTTTGATCATCTTTATCATTTGAACATATTTTTGATGTAACTCTCTTAATTTTGCAACCCCAAAATGTGACCAGGCACATTCTACTACAACAAAGAGTATTCTAGGTCTTGTTTAGTGTTCAATGTCTAGCAATGTACGAGCTCTCCCTCTTGTGTAACTAGAATTTTGGAGGTCCACATTCATTAGTCTTCCCATAAGTCTATCATCAAGAGGCGAGATTGAATTTCACTTTCCTTAATCAACTTGTTGTAGTTGAGATAAGGTTTTATTTGCTTTGAATGAATTTTTGGTGGAAAAATAGACTAAATTCTAGAGATATGTGACAAAAATTTAGGGAGAAAAAGACTATTATGTGCCTAGATTCTAGGAAGAGAGTATGTTTTTTGCTATATTATTGTCAGATTTGACTCTATTTTTGGGTTTGTAAGTCTATAATTAGAGTATATGTTGTATTAGATCATGATATATTTAGAAAAAAGACGATGGAAATAGATTTGATTTCAAATTATGAGTAAGCTAATCCTGACATAATGTGAACCATCTAGGTTAGATGTCCATTGTTAGAAACTATTTCTAGTTTCAAAACTAACATGAAGAGAATCATTAAATGTAATTACACATGGACCACATACATGATCGCACTTGTTGACCTCTCTTGCTTTGAAGCAGTGACATCCATTATTTCATTCTCTTCAATGGGAAAATTTGGGGCATGTATAGGAGTTTTTGGGCTTGTATAGCCATGATCATCATGCTCTAGTGAAGGAGTGGGAGACACATCTAAGTATTAAAAGAGGTTCAAGCTCACTAGTAGAAGATACATCCACTGTAGCGAAGAAAGTACCACTAGAACTATGAGAGAAAAAATTTGACATAGAAGTAGTGTCGAACGAACCTCCCATGCTGATCTTGTTTAGTTTCAATGGGACAACCCAAAAGTGCCATGCGACAATGAAAAGCACAAATTAGATTCCACACTACATAACTTAGGGTTTTGATTAGGGTTTTGACCAAATAAAAATTTCTAAAAATAGTGATTTTTTCTATAAATATGAGGCCCCCACCTTGTATTCTCATTCTTTATAGAATATGCTAAAGAGTTCGAGAAGTCTCTTGGTATGTAGTAATTTCTTTTGGTTTAGTGTTTTCTATCAAGCCTTGACGGTACAACACCCCATCAAAGAGGGTGTAGCGCCTACTATCTCTGTAGATCTTCTTTCTCTCATAGCTAGTACTTTTTAGTGGAAAGGAGAAAGTAGTCAGAAACCTATAGATGCCACCATACCATGGATCCCCAACTTCTATGGCTGCTACAAGGGTTACATCGAGGCACTCCTCTAAATCAATCAAAGCATTTTTCAAGTTGAAACAACCCCCTTTTACAATTTTGAAAGAAAAATCATATTCTTATAAAACTGCCAACTATTTGGCCAACCGGCCCATGGGATTTGGCGATTGAAGAACCTGCTTTGCAAGACCAGTGCTAGTGAGTATAATGAAGGACTTTCCAGCAACATAATGCTTAAATTTCTCAATGCAAAACACCAAAGATAAGTCATGCTTGTTAGCCTCTGAATAACGTCGCTCAGTATCGAGCAATTGTTGAGAAGCAAATTGAACGAGATACATGAACCGATCCTCCCCTTGTTGGAGAAGAATACCTGCCAGAGTGTGCTCACTAAACCCAGGATTGATATAGAAAGTCTTTGACCAATCTGGATTGCATAGAATGGGTTCTAAAGCCAGAGCATTCTTGATTTGTGCAAACCCATGATCACAATCCTCATCCCAAGAGAAATCAACCCCATCTTTTAATAGCATAGTCATGGTTCATGTCAAAGTAGCATATTGATCAATGAAGCGGCGATAGTATCTTGCTAGATTGACAAACGAGCATACCTGAAGTTTGGTTGTTGGCAGGGAGAGCTTGAGGATAGCTTCTACCTTCTCGGGGTCAGGCTTGACGCCCTTAGATGAGACAATATGTCCCAGTAACCTCCCTTGAGTGGCTCCAATGGTGCATTTCTCAAGGTTGAGACTACCATTCGCATCATTGACCCTTTGAAAGGCCAACCTAACCTTCATGACATGCTCCTTATGTGACAAGAATATGCAAAAATCATCTAAAAACACCTCCAAAAATCCCCCAAATAAGGAGCAAACACCATCTGCATAATTCTTTGAAAGATAGCAGGAGCATTGGTGAGGCCAAATGGCATTACCTTGAATGCAAATGTCCCCCAGGGTGTGGCAAATGTGGTTTTGAGCACATCTTCTTTGGCAATTCTGATTTGATAAAACCCGGAGTAACCATCACAGAAAGTATACATCTCATGACCACTTACCTTCTCAAGAATGAGGTCTTGAAAGGGAAGAGGATGATGGTCCCTCTTGGTGGCCGCATTGAGTTTCTTATAGTCGATGCAGACCCGCCACTTGTTGTTTTTCTTTGGGGTGACTACCACTAGTGAAACCCATTCAGTATTGTAAACTAGAACAATAAACCCAGCTTCTACAAGTTTCTGCAACTCTGAGCATAGAGCATCAGTCTGTAGGGGCCCTAATCTCCGATACTTCTGAGCCACAGGATTCGCATCAGGCTTCAGCTCTATCTTGTGTTCTATGGGAGTCACATGGCGAAGGTGGCGGTAGCTACTTGCGAAAAGGTCAGGGAAATCTTTGAACATTTCTAAGAACTCATCTTTCTCACTTGGAGTGAGGTCTGGGGAAAGCATAGATTCAAGCTGTTGAGGACTAGCTGTTACCTTTTCTGCAGGTGGCGGGGTTGGAGACACCCCCATCATGTAAACTTCCTCATTTGAGAACTCCTCCCTCCCGTTTGATTCTTCCATTGATTCAGACACCGAGGACGAGAGAGTATCACTGTCTTGCTCCTCTTCTTCTTCTAGTTCTGTGGCACCTGGTTGCACTGGGATCTTCTCTTTAGAAGCACCAAAAGACATGTGTCCTATCTTCCAATAGCTGATTGCATCACTCTTTCTCAACCATGGTCTCTCGAGTATGGCTGGGTAACTCCTACCTATATCTTCGGTGTCCACTACATAGAAATTGACGGTAGTGGTCAACCCATTGACAGTGACGGGAAAATCCTCAATGACTCCCAGGGTGGCAAGTCGTCGACCATCTGCTACCTTGATTCGAGTGGAGGAACGCCTTGTGCATTTCAAATTCAATTTCTTCATGATTCGGGGCACCATGATATTACATGCACCTCTCCCATCAACACACACATTTTTGACATGATAATTATCTATGATGACATCTACTGTACTCGGGGGGGTCACTTAGTGTAATATGTCTATATCACGTGCGTTCAAGGGTTCTTTTCTAAATCCCTATGTAACCTATTTCTAGTATTTCCTAATATCCTCTCTATAAATTTTGGAAAAATTTATAAATCCCCTTCTGTAAGTATATTTATTTTTCTAGAGGAATTTTAAAAGTCTTTATGTGAGTCATACACTACTACTTTTGGAGTCCCTTTAGGTAGGATGAGATATTTAGAATGCAAGATCTCTACAACACCTACATTATTTGAATCTACACACAAAAAATTGAGGTACCGACTGCAATAATGGGCAATGCATAAGTTTAAGATGGGTTTGTGTCTTGATGATGCCATAAGGCAAGAGAAACAAAGAATAAAGACATATGTGCAAAAATTAAGAGGAACAACTATCAAACAAGACAAATCATGTGTGCCATACACCAAGAGCAAAGAATTCTGCAAAGTCACTTGAAACATGTAAAGAGCTCAAGAAACAACCTTTATAAAAATACTACATGAAAGATTGGGAGCTTTTATAAATGCTTTATATCTTTCAATTTTTTACAAAACCATATGTATGGGCGTTTCAGCTAGGAGAAGGGATGATAGATTAGCCAATTTGACAAAGCATTCAATGACAATATATAATGTTTATTTCTTGCCAAATACAAACATCTAGAGCTTTCTTATGTGAAAGATTGGAAACTTGTTTAAGCAATGTATATCTGGGACTTAGTAATTTCTTCCATGTCTTTATTGTTAGAGAAGGAGTAGAGAAGAAAAAACTAAAACACCATGCTTTCCACATTCACGATTGGCCTTGCCACTTTTTCCATGTCTTGATTGTTAGAGAAGCAAAAGATGGAAATATCATTCTTCTTTGTCACATTTATAGGAGACCTTTCCACTTTTTTTCTTCCATGAAAACCCTTACTAAGTCATATCAAACCATGGTATTAAAACCATAGAGGCTACATTCATACAACATCTTGTTGTACCTGATGCCAAAATAGCATTCTCAAACTTGCTTTATGGCATTCATGTAAACAAAAGTACCCAGGCGGTTGCAAATCATCCACTTCTGTGATTCAAGGTCTTGCAAAAAAATAATTTAAAAAATCCATCAAGACAAATCAAACTAAACTCAACGCATAGTAATAATCATAATAAATCTTTTATCATATTAGAAAGATTACAAAGAAACCCCTACCAAGTGCGTTTAATGCCCCTTTACAAAGTCATTGAATACATTCCAATCATTCTCATCTAAAGTATACTTATTGCTATTACACTCATAGGTGAGGTTTGCCAATGCAATTATGCTCTCAATATTTATCATGTCAAGGTCTATAAGGTCATATGTGAAGCATCTTGAACCTTTTGCCTTTTGATACCACCCAAGCTGGACTTCTACTCCAAAAGGTCTATCTGAAAGGTTGAACCCTCTTTTATATTCCACATACCCCCCACCAACCTTTCTCCTCATTTTTTGAACTCATCCAAGGTACCATATAGCTTGTGTTTTCTTTTTTTGCAAAGATCTTGGATTGCATTTCCTTTTGCTTTTCCTTGTTTTGTGTTCTTCGTGAAAGAATATGGCACAATCGAAACCTATTCCAAATAGGTTCTCATTTGATGTAGCAAGAGGTATATCTTCCTTAGAGTAGTATACTCCTTGGCGAACCCTTGTGAGTCTATCTTTAGAGAGTGTGGGATTTCCATTAAGTTGGCTTACCAATGTGGACTTGAGGAGAGTTTTACCATCAATGGTAACAACTGGGCTCACTGCTTCTTGTTCATCTAGGAGAGAATCCACCACATGTCTGATTTCACTTATGGAGGCATCGTTGTCATTATCATCTACTTTTGACACATGATCTGCTTGACATTGGTCTTCTTCTTCATAATCAGATTCTTGTGAATATGCATCTGCAAATCCATTTGACCAAGGTTCCATCCACCACTTCATATTCTCAACCTTTGGATTCATATGCAAACTTTCACACCTTTCTTGAGCACTTTTTAGTCCCTTCTTCAATGCTTCGATGATTTTATCATCAGTTGACACACACTCATAGTCCCCTAGATTAGCTTCTCACATGTTCTCTTTGAGATTCAATTCTCTCCAGACATGTTCTTGCTTCTTATGTGCCCTTGTAAATAGAGGACTATCCTCTTTGCATTCAAAGTGTGCAAGCCTATTCATACTACCTGCACTATGTAGCATATCCATCAAGTCATAAGCACGTTCTTGTCCCACCATGCTTCCAATCTTGCTGAAGAAGATTTCAACTGCATCTGAACCTATAAGATGTAAAGGACACCTTAGGCCTGGACAAAATTCTCTGAAGTACTTGATCAGTAGGACCACAGAATGGCATGAGAGTTGTACATCTAAGAAAGCTTCCTTAGCTATGAAGTTTCTATTCAACGTATAGTTGGCATGATGAACAATCCAAGACCTCCAAATTTGAAAGAAAAAAGAGACTTTGCCTGCAAGATAGACTCAATCCACAAGATTCAAATGTGGAGATAAGAAGATGTCGATGTAGTCTCCAGCAATTTCAAGATAAGCTTGTGTTCCTAGCATGCTCCTCTCTTTTCTATGAATTCCATTGTTTGCCAATTCTCCCAAGCACCATTGCACTTGTCTACTGCATATTCTTTGAGCTCCAGCCCAATTTTGGCGGTCATCTCGCCTAATGTCTCCCTCCCTTAGCATATGCTTGTCGATAGAAAAAGCATCATACACAATAATGACATGATTTAAGGTGATCCAAACATTGCCAATAGCCAATTGACGCTTAGGCTTGTCAAGAACATTGACTAACTTTTTTCCATTATGTACAAAATCCTGATCATGTAGCCCAAAAACTTGATTTTCTAAAACTTTTACTGAGAGAGGCCATCCATCCCATTTTATCCCAAATCTACTACCTCTTTTATCTAGAAAATCGGAGATCATCAATGTTCTTCGCCGACTATCACCATCAGATGCATGTCCAATAATTGGACCAACCGTGGTCTTTAGCTTCTCATTCCATAAGTTTAAAATAGCATCCCATTGCTTGCGGACAAAACTTGCATCAAATCGGCCGCAAGTGCAATGAAGTGCAAGAACCAAGTGTGGGAGTGCATCATGCAATGGATTGGCGAGAAAAACACTTGCACGTCCACCAATGACACAATTTTGAAATGCATCAATAATCTGATCATATCCTTTTTGTCCTTCTCCCACTTTGATCATGCATGTAGTCATGCACTCATGATCATCCACTTTATATCCATCAAAACCCACAAGCAATAATAAGCACAAGTATATAAGATCATATGCAATCCTCTTGCATTCAAAAACAAGATTTTAGATTATGAAAATAATTTAGAGAAAAAGGAGGTTACCTTATCCGCTTCTTTATTGCAGTTTCATCTTCCACTATGATGAAGGGAATCCTTGACATGATTCCATGCTTTTCTTTTTCTTTTTCATGAATTTCAGTGATTGCATCAAAAAGATATCCATGTATACCAGGTACAAACTGAGTAGCAAGTCTTTGCCCTCGCTTTGTCGTTGATAAAGAAGGTCCATTGAGGTTGGAACTCAAGAAGTCATGTAACCTTGGACCTCCCCACATCCTTGGAACCTCAAATATTGCCTTTGTGTTTTCACTATATCTTTGTCTAGCACTTGACTTGATTATGTTTGTGGCAACATCTTGTAGAAAGTCCCATAAGGAAAATTTACCACCAAACTTTTCCAATCTATGGGCTTCGATTATATCGTTGCAAAATCGTTTTACATCCTTTCGATTGAGAGACTCTATGCTAGCTTCTCTTAAAGTGCGGAGTCTTACTGAAAGAATGGCAACCTGAGACTTTGTCCACCATAGTTGCTTAGAAAGGTCTCTTACTCGACTTTTAGCAAAAAGAGTTGCATTTCTAAGCTCACTCTTTGTAAGATAATCTAGCCTTCTTCCACAACCGGTACCCCTATCTCCTCTCTTATTCTCAACCTTCTCTTCTCTGTACAATCTCATTCTAAAGTCAGCAAGTTTAACTATCCCCTTGCAATGGTGGCATGTAAAGCCTTTAAATGGTTGCCCATCTTGTGAAATGCGTATGCAACTTATGTGACGAAAGCATCCATCCACATGAATATCAGTACCTCCATTATTAAACGTCACCTTAACATGACGCTCTATAAACCAATACTTCCCGCCACATTGATCATCTAAGAAAGGCTTTATCTTGACATACTTGTTACCTACTTTGACCTCATGGCTCCAAAATCCCCAACCTAGCAAGTCAAAATTTACAAAAGAAGATTCATTTTCTCTAGTAAAACTTGAATCAATAGAGAAAGCACTCGTACTTGGGCTTCTAGTTTTTGTTGAAACCAAAAAGTTGCTAAGAGATCTTTGCTTTGGATCATGCTCCTTATCCTTTTGAGGATGTTCTCGCAAGCCAGTGAGTGCTACCTTTGGATTTTCATCTTTTCTCATGAGCGACTTGATATGAGAGTTTGACTTTGTGTGTTCATTGAGAACCGTGTACAAATATGATCTTGGAGAACATAAGCGCAACCATGCATCATCATATTTGCATCGCACCTTCACCAAGCTTTTGTCCTTAAAATCATGTATTGTAGCTTCAACAACCTCAAAATCCCAACCTATTGAAAAGATAGGAGATGAGTAAGAGACTTAATGTAAGAAGATGGCAAATACTAATTGAGAAATAAAGGAACAAATAATACCTTCATTTGTCGACATAAAAGATTTCATCTTCTCTATCGCATCTTCTATCTCTCTTTTGTCATCCTTTGTCAGTTGATGCACTACTTTGGGCATATCTTCTTTTCGTAGTCCTTGAGAAACCATATACTTACGCTCATGCTTTTAATTACTTTCTAATATGTGAAATCTCATGAAGTTAGAGAAGCAATTGTATGTTGCATGCTTGCCTTCTATCAATCCTTTACCATAAAGTTCATTACACTCATGACACCAAATTCGCGCATGGGGCACCCCATTGAAGTCCTCAGAATGCAACTCAAACTTATCATCCCTTGACACTACCATTTCCTTTAGCTTTGATATAACTCTATCAGATTCAGGTTGCCAAAGTTCAAGAATACTTGGGCTTAGTAATCTACTAGAAAGCTTTGAAGACATGTGCACTTGGGCATCAAGATTTATGTCATCAGCTAGTTGAGTGCAATGTCTTTTACATGGATAAGGAGTTTCCTCTATGCGGCATAGACTTCTCTTGATGTGCACTAAGAGTTGATCATTGATTGTCCATCGTTCCTCTTGCCGTTTGGTTAGTGTATATTCATCCTCAACAAACTCAAAGGGTTCCAATAGAAGCTCATCACCTTCAATTTGTTCACGAACATGAGAGCAGCTGCAAGTCCAGTCGCAGAGAGTGAGGGGGTAGGTAGTCTTTTATAGGCCTAACCCAGGAAGTCGGCCAGCTGGTCGGCCAGCTGGTCAGTCAGTTCCTAGGTCGGTGGGTTGGCCAGCTGGTCAACCAGTTCTGGTCGGCCAGTTTTGGTCGGCCATTTTTGGCCTTTCTGGCCACTTGTTTGGCCCTATTGGCTGACCTTTTGGCTGGCCTGTTTGGTGCCTTTTGTGTCTTTGGCTGGCCTTAATGCCCCTAAAATAGAAAGCGCTGCAAGCTGGTATATTTGCCCCTAAAATTGGGGATTGTAGTTGCTTAACATAGGCATGAATCAAAGACACAAATATCATTGACTCTAGCATTGTTACCTCCGATGTATGAGCATGAATCTCGGATGTATATTTATTGGGAAGTTTACAACCTCTACACACTAGCATTTATGCAAAAATATTGTAATATTTAAGGCTGTGGCCAATGTATTGATTAGTTAGGAGGGTTAGGGATACTTTTTCCTTCTAAGGTTTTCCCCTCTAACCATGGTTAGTGCTTGAGTTGCAACTTCATATCAAGTTTGGTCTCCAACATCTCCATCTCTCACATTTGGTATTAGAACCTGCCTATGTCGCCCTGCACTCCCAACTCCATTCCAAGTTCGGGAGAGGACTTCTGTCATGGGAAAACTCCACCTACAGCCATAGTTGTCCTGTTTTCCTGTAGCCACTACCCTGATCCAGTAGCTTAAAGTAAGGTGCCCGCAGGTTTTGAAGCTTTGGTGTAGATTTTGAAGCTCTTCTGCTATTTTCAGGGCAAACAGTACTTGTTTCGGTGCTGAAATTTCTGCACAGGCTGATCTGCAGCCGCTGTTTTGATTTTGACCTGTTTTGCTGTAGGTTCCGACCTGTTATGCACCTGCTCCTATGGTTTTCTATTTTCTGCAGTAGATAGGGTTTGCACAGGCTAAAGTGCATGCACCATCTAGGTGCTGCTTGTAAGAGACATTGTCGGCAATTTTTTGCAGACCTCAAGACCCGTGTTGCATTTTGGAGCTGACCAGGGCAGTTGCAACCTACTGCAGGCTCATTTTGGAGCAGTCTACTCATATTGCCAAGTCCCACTCACGGAGGATTGGGTACCCCTTTCGGTCACAGACATTTGGATGCCATACAAGCTGTTTCTGTGCAAGGAGTCTGAAGTAAATATTGCATTTTTTAGGAGTCTGCTCCAAATGTATTAGAAAACTTAAAAGCCCCCATTAATGTGTTGGAGTAGTCACCTCCCATCTGTGAGCCCCCATATGAGGAGTGCATCGGGGGGGTGGACCATAGGTGGAATGGCCTGCCACATGGACAGCATCTTGGCTGTCATGAGGACAGGGGACTCATGGTGGAGAGGGGGTTACCACATGGGCAGCACACAGGCTGCCATGTGGGCAGCTGTCAAGACAGAGCCAGTGGGCTGACAGAGGCACAGCATGGCATGAATGTATAGGCTGGAACAGGCCCCTGACAAAGGCGCACAGGAGGTGGAACAGAGATAGCACATGGCAGGCCAAAAGGGCGCTTGCAGGGGGCAATAGGACCAGCCAACCAGCTCGGCCAGCAAGCCAGTCGGCCATTAGGGCTGACTGGTCGGTTTTGACAGCCAGCTCCCAAGGGGGCCTATAAAAGGAGGGGCCCTCATATATCATCTATGCTTCACACCTGCAGCAGATAGAGTGTTGAAGTAAGGCATTTTGGGGATCCTCCCTAAACCCCTGAAACCTCGTTGAGAGCAATGCAGCAACAGAGGCATTTTGGGGCTCCTCCCTAAGCCACTGAAGACCTTGTCAAGAGCAATGCAGTGGCAGGATAGAGCGTGGGGCATGCGCCTACTGTACAGGCTGCTTTGGGGGGTGCAATACAGGCTGGAGCACTCCGTGGAAATGTGCACTAGTCTGGAACAGTGCAAGGTTAGTGTAAGACCTGCAGCCAGTTTTACAACAATGACAAGCCTGGGATGGAACAGGTTGGGTACAAGCAGGTCAACAGACCTACAGAGGAGGTGATTTTTACAGACCAAGGTCAGCCTAGATCTGTTCAGTTCAGTTTACCGACCAAGTTGGCCTGGTAAGGGTGTTGGCTGCCTAGAAGAGAAGCCATAGGTGGCCGGACTTCTATCCCATCGAAGCCCTTCACAAGAGGCATGCAAGAGCAAAACCTGGCCACCTTTCTTGTCTGTATACCTCAGATTTGCGCAGTCTTCCCTAGCTGTCCTTTCGTGTAGCAGTTTGCTGGATGTTTGCAGCTCCTTGAAGCTGTGTTGATCTCTCTCTCTGTTCTTTACAGTTTGTGGGTTCAGAATTCTTTGCGCATCTCTGTGTGTTTGGAAAGATCCACTGTGTTGGAGGTTCAAGAAGTGGGCCTCGAGTAATGCTGGTATTTGAAAACAGTATTCCAAAATCTTTGATGCAACCAAAATGGGCCCTAGAAGACAAACTAACTGTTCTATCTCCCCTTTAACAATTAGGAGGTAGTTATCTGTAAAATCACCAAGTACAATTAATGCAAAACTGTCTGGAATAGCCAATAGATGTGTAGAACTCCTGAAACCACTGAATGTTGCCAAAACACAGCCAAAAGAATGGGCAGAGAATGTAGAACTTAAGACTCGACCACCAATCTTGCAAATAGACAAGAAAAACATTTTAGAAGCATCAAATCACCATCCAGCTCAAGCAGAGTGGAGCAGCACTTCAGGGAGCAAGAAGGAGCAGCAGAGCAGCACCAGTTGGGCCTATTACTAGAAGGTGAACTTGGCTGAGGAGCTGCAGACTTAGCTCACAGAGGGCTGCCTACCTAGGCTGTACACAGGAAGTAAGGTAGAAGGATCAAGACATAAAGTCTACATCCACTTGAGGTGGAGCACGCGGGCTCGAGTCTAGAGATATCCATAAGATAGTAGAAGTACCTTGTGGTAAGATCAAAGTACCACGCTGTGGTGGGACTCCAAGCCCTCATACATCATCTTTTGGCCTATGACTAGAAGGTGAACTTGGCTGAGGAGCTGCAGACTTAGCTCACAGAGGGCTGCCTACCTAGGTTGTACACAGGAAGTAAGGTAGAAGGATATAGACATAAAGTCTACATCCGCTCGAGATGGATCACGCGGGCTCGAGTCTAGAGATATCGGGCACATAGTACATACTATATGAAAAGATGACACTACATCGAACATACATGAAGAAGAAACCCCCCCCAAAAAAAGCTTATCAACTTATCGAAAATTTGCCAATGGATGGGTTATTGAACAGAGAAAGAAAAGCTATCATACCTTTATTTCAATTATAGTTTTGATTTGATTGCTAACTAGGCACAAAGCGAACAGAGAGTCTCCTTGGTGACCTGCACAAATCCAAGGGACAATTAATAGAAATCCTCTCAGTAGAAGGCAAGCTATAAACTCCAGTTGAGTCGTTTCCAAAACTGCCTTTTCGAGATGCAGTGCACAACAAATGAGATTGTTCATACTTCGCAACTCACCTAGTTCTACTGCTGCTACCAGCTTGTGTAGAGTCAACAACGTTGAGACAATTGGCTTGACAACCGACAGAGAGGAATATGAAGAGCAGCCCACGGACATTCTCTCCATCTTGCAAGAGCTCACCTAATCATCCATCTCAATCCACTCAGAAATCTGAGTTGTGACTATGGATGTCTACAATGAAAACCAAAAATTTTGGGCAATGTGTTACTCACAAACAGTGCCTTACAATTGGCTGTCCACTAAAGCAGCAAGGTTGTCTGTTTGCACGGCATCACTACGCAGCCCACTGAAGCTCTAGGAGAGCATGCACGCTAACAAAGATCGAAGGTGCTAGAAGTAGGTAGATCAGTTGTGGGTGGTCAGAGATCCCTATCTAGGCAGCACCCTGTGTGCTAGAGGGTAGCACACTGAACACATTCTATTGTTTCAAGTTTTGTCCATATTGTTTTTAGCAATCTACAAATATATGATCACCTGTTCTACTCTAGTGTTGCACTGCTCAAAGATCTAAGTCTGTATGTATCTCTCTATGCTGTACACGTTAAGGAAAGAAGTGGGATTTGACTTTATTTTTTGGGCATACGCTTTACAATCTTCCGCTGCAGGGAGTGTTGGCTATAGCAAGCAGTCTTGACCTCTGTTTTCCAACTTATTACCCCCGAGATTTGCTGATTTGATAAACGTAGAGAGCTGGACTAGAAGATCTACTTTTCGGTCATCAAGCAAAGCCAAAAGAGTTAAACACAATAACATATTAGCATATGAAGGAGTGCAAAAGCAAAACAAAGAGGGGCCAAGGCTAACACCACATGAAGTAGAAGAGACGCAACAAGATTGAACACCACACGAATTAGTACAAGAGATGCAGCGAGGATTGAACTCTTAGCATCCCTCCTAGTAGTGAAGACATTCAAACACTGCGAGGAGGAGCCACCTTCCATTAGGAAAAAAGGGAGCTCATTTTGGGGCCTTTTAGAAGAGAGAGAAAATAGGCTCTCAACCAATTAGGAGTGGGCCAACGTAACGTTGAAAATTCAACAAAAGAAGATGAAAATAAGAAAAAGAAATAGTACTATATGTTCGTAGAAGCATGTCACATTAATGAGGTGATCTGATTTGAATCTTTAAAAAATTTATTTTCTGTGCAGAATTTGATTATTCTGACACCGCAGACGCGTCCGAAACGGCCCAAAACCCCAAGAACGGCACTGGAAACGCTGGAATCGGACATCCGGAGGACCGGAAACGGCCAAAAAAGGCCGAAAAGTGGGATTTGCAGCAAAATGCGATCTGGCACCTTTTGAAATGCAAATCCCACTTTTCGGCCTTTTTTGGCGGTTTTCAAAAGGTGCCAGATCGCATTTTGCTGCAAATCCCACTTTTCGGCCTTTTTTGGCCGTTTCCGGGCCTCCGGATGTCCGATTCCAGCGTTTCCAGTGCCGTTCTTGGGGTTTTGGGCCGTTTCGGACGTGTCTGCGGTGTCAGAATCACCAAATTTTGCACAGAAAAGTGTTGCTCTTATATGAACATTGAATGTAAAGCATGTGAAAGAATATATTTATTCCTTTTCACACTAACATTTCTCACGCAAGTATCCATATTTTCTTGCTTTTGTAGAGAGAGAAAAGAGAAAATAGTGAATTTCTTACAGGGCCCCAAAATGAGCTCCCTTTTTTCCTAATGTTCTTGCCGCTTTCTTTCTTATGATAATAGTTTTGCTACATTCTCGTCAACAAAGTCTGCAGCATGATCTCCCGTGAAGTATTCTTTCGTTCTATACTGCAACCTTTTGATTTGCAAATTGCCTGTAGAACGGAAGTAGGAGCACCTTCGAGGATCGTTGTTAGCTTGAGGACTCAAGATCCAAGACCTAACAGCTTGAGGACTCAAGAGCTAGGACTTGCATTACAATGCACAAGCCCGAAGTGTCATTATGTGAAGAACGTGCAAGGCAAAGCATGGGACGTAGGAACTAAAGCATCTACAATAGATGGTTGAAAATCACTGGTAGAGATCAAGAACTCAACTTTTCGATATTGTATTGAGCTTGAAGTTGTAGTCTCATCATTTTGGGAGAGACAGCCAGTAGGTGTGCAGAGGAGCGAGAAGCCAACGAACAGAGAAGTTGGAGAGGGAATAGGTGGAAGTGGTTGATTAGTGAAAGAGGGAAAATCCTCTTTAAAATTATGTTATCTAGGAGGCTTAGCATGGCAAAGCCTTATAAGGCTACAGGGAGATAAGGTTATCTTGAACCTCCTCCATCAACTAGGCTCTCTCTTTAAAAAGCCATTTATATAAAGCTATATAAAATTAACCTTTTTATATATGCTAAGCATGCAAGGTTTAAAAACCTTGATTTTAGATTCTAGTGCACTAAAAAACACTCATGTTTTATGAATGAAAACCCATAAAATTTGCATTTTTGATCTTCCAAGTCAATCCCTATGAAACACTTACAAGAATAATTTCCATAAACCTACAAATAGAAAATTATCAGGTGAAACCTAAAATTTTATAGTTTCATTGTAAGGCTGTGTAGGTTTTTTGTGAACATTGGTGCAAGGCAAGTATAGGCGAGCGTGAGCTGCGAGCTGATAAGAACATGCAACACGTTACCAATCGTTTGCTTCCACGATGTTGGCTAGGATTACAAAGTGATACTTGGCACGATCACCAACATCAAAGTAGGGTTCACACACATGGAAGACCAAACATCAACACTCCCTCATCACTCAATGGTCTACATCATACAAAAAAAATTTCAATATACTCACAAGGCAAGGCTTTTAGGATACGTCTACTGTTGATTTTGCAAAAAAGATAGAGCACTATACTACCTTTATAACTACTACAATCTCTTCCATATACTCACCCCTACCCCAAACACCAGACACCATAGACTCCCTCAACCCTAAAAGTCTTCATCTCAGACAAGTTCAAAGCAAAACACATAATCCAAAAGAGGTCCTACTGGTGGCAATGGCAGATTAATCCACTCTATGCAAATATCCATGTCACATGTTGCAAACTTCTGGACAATTTTTAATAAAAAACGCCCTTCTATATATTAACCTTTGGGTATTAAATTACTTCCTTATGTATATATAAATCTGTAAGTAATTGAATTAATAAAAACCCATCTGTTGAACTCACATGATAGGGTTACACATGACGAGTGACCCCCCCGAGTACTGTATGTGGGTGTCGATTAATTTCTTCAGAGATAGAAGATACCTCTCGTACCTTTCCCTTTTTCTCGCTCCTCCTTGTTGAAAGCCCTTGCTGTAGCTCACGTCTTACCTTAGGGCTTAATGCTATTAGTTGAGGAAGCGTGATGCTCAAAGACCGATGGGCAAGGTCCTGAACAACTGAATAGTCTTCTTGCCCCGCGCCAATGGGAAAATCCGAGGGCGACCACTTACTCCTGCGAGATCTTTTAGTCTTCTCTGTTGGTGGGTCTACCATCTCAGCATCTGAGGGCTCTGAGAAGGACACCTTCTTCCTGGGGTGGCCCAGTCCACGGTTTGGAGAGGGCTCCGAGGTCGTATGACTTCTTTTCCCAAGGTCAAGGATCTCTACGTCAGAATCCTCAGTGCTTGATTCACTTAGAAGATTCACCCAGGGAATATTGGGACATTCTATGTAATAATGACTCTTTTCGTGGCACTCGTAGCATACAACATTAGCACGGTCTCTTGGAGGGCGGTTGGCTTGATTTCTAATGCCCACCATCTCAAGCCGAAGATCATTCAAGGCCTTAGCTAGTCATTGACTCCAGGTTCTATTGCAGGGGGGGCCTCTTTAGCTGGAGGGGCCGAGGGAGTAGAAAGGAGGGGGGCTCATGGGCGAGGCTGGGGAAATCTTTGAGGCGGAGGGTGAGAATATATACCTTGTTGAGGGTAAGCATCTAAGGGGGGACCATACATTTGAGGTAAAGGCGGTGGATACATCCCTGTTAGGGGTGGGGGTATGCCCCTGAGTTAGACCCCCCAGGTTGTTGTTGTAATAATTGAGGGGGTTGCGGATGGACAATCATCTTCTTTGAAGCGGGGTCAGACTGAACTTTATCAAACTTTTGAGCAATCTCATGTGCTAGCACCATAGTTTCTGGATTCTCCCATTTAAGCTTGAGGCAGAATTCATCACTTGCTCTTGCTACAAGGTAGCCCAACACATGCTGAGTCATTCCAGCTCAAAATCCAGCATTGTCCTCCTGCGTGGCAATTAAACGGTCAGGAGCACGGCCGCTCGATCCACATATCGATGTGCCATCTCACCTTCTGACTGCTTCAAGTTTGCCACCTGCAGGTACACATTCTCTGTCTCCTCTTCTTTGCCGAAATACTCAATCATCACTGCTGTCAACCTTGGCTAGCTTTGGCGAACATCTTCGGCCTGCTTCTCATACCACACTTGAGCCAAACCCTCTAGAAATGTGGGAAGAACCAACAGCCATCTGTCTTCAGTAAGAAAGTTGAGAGAAACACAACGGCACTTAAAGGCCACAAGATACTCATTTGGATTTTCTTCCACCCGTCCACAAAACACGAGAATGTCAGCCATGCTTGGAAGATGGAAAAGAGAGAGACAAGACGAGGCTTATCTATGGACAAACAATAGAAAGAGGAAGCTTGAACTGAAAGTCGGGTGAAGATACATCCACAAAGCGCACACAGGCAGGGTAGGATGTGACTGGTGTATTGTGAAATACTACACGAGAAGAATCTTCAGCATAGAATAGCACATAGACAATCTTAAAAGGACCAACCCTCATGATATCACGTCTATCTTTACAAGCGAGGGTTAGAGACACGGCGCTGCATGAGGTTGTTCATCAAGGCAAACAAGAATGCCATGACAAATGTCAACAGCTGGAGAGCTTGCACATCACCTTTAGCTTCTTCCAGTTCTTGTAGTCGCCATGCTATTTCTTCAAGGGGTATGCGGTCTAGCATCCTTCTTTTGAGCAATGTCCTTGAGGACCTTTTTGATGATCTTCCAAAGTCGGTAAACTTGTATCAAATATGCCCAACACTTAGTTTCATGATGACCACAACCTTTGCATTCCTTACAAATGATCACCCTCCTTCGTGGCTTGTGGCTTTGTTGGGATGGTGCTTCCACTCGCGTCATGCATGATTGAAGTACAAGCTTCACGTGCCAAGAAATCAGCAACTAGATTTCGAGCTCGAGGGATATGCTGAATTTTTACCTCTTCAAATTGGTTGCGAGGTTCCAATGCTTGTTGATGTTGTGGAACCAAGCCTTTGCTCCGCACCTTCCACCTTCCACTAACTTGTTCACACACTAGTTGAGAATCTCCTTGCACCTCTAGTTGCTTGACTTGATGTTCCTGTGCCTCTTGTAGCCCAAAAATGAGCGCCGAGTACTCAACCTAATTGCAAGTACTTGCAGGTGCAGACTTGCTATAATAATACTCCTCACCACTCAGTGAAGTGAGCTTCACACCTACGCTAGTAGCCTTGGTCGAAGGTTTGTAAGCTCCATCAAATTGAAGGATCCAAGATGTCATCACACCAAGACTAAAATTCGAACATCCTAAGTTTCTCGGTAGTCCAGGATAGGTAGAAGGAGAGGGTGGGGAGAATTCAACACTTAAGCCAAACGTTCAACACCAAATAAACTTGCAATCCTTTGTTGATAGTTTATCTTTAGACCAAAAAGAATTACAACTTGAAGCTCGAAATGAGGCACAAAAGGTTGATTAGGTACAAATGGATTCCTTGGTCGAAACATCACCAACCATAGCCGAAGCCTAGAAACCTTTGTAGTGAGATTGAGAATAAACCGTTCAAGATGAGCTTATCCACAAGAATTAACAGGCAGATGCGCCAAATCTCCCCCCAAGCGTGGGGAGCATCCCACTCTTCGATGAAGGACACCCTTTTAATTATCTCCGAAGAAGCAAGTAGCTCAATCACCACACAATGAGTAGAATTAAAATCAAAGTTCTCCCAGCGTATCAATAGTTCTTCACCTTGAATCAACCATGATGTATCATCCCACCCGTTGTCTCCTTGAACAATGCATTGGACAATCAACTGTTGAAGGTCGACATCAAGATCAAGGAAGAGATCTCACGCATTGGTAGCCATAAGGTGCAAAAGACTGGGCACTAAATCCTTAAACGTGTCGAGAAATGACATAAATATCCACCCGCCTCATGTGGCGTGCGTCCGTGAAGTGGACTTGACAAAGTTCCGAATCGACGATCAAGCAGGAGATGTGAATAGAGCACATGAAATGAAGTACTTTTGCTTTTTACAGCAAGAGTAAACTCCCCATGGTTAGAGAGTTACAGTTCTCGAGATTTTAATATATAAACAAAAATCATCACTTCCAACTTGTTGGCCCAATGATAAGTCTCCCTTTTATGAAGGGGGAGGTCTTGGGTTAAAATCCTACTCTTTAATAAAAAGAGAGGAGAGGAGAGGAGAAGGAGAAGAGAGAAAGAGAAAGAAAAGAAGAGAGAGGGGGGGCGTGGGATCTAATGTTACAGTTTTGCAGAAACTCAGGAGAACTGTCCGCGAGCAAGAGACGCAGTAGCCTAGAAAACTATCGCACGGGTGATGCGTAGATCGAATGTGCATGCAGGAACTCAGAAGGAGCACAGATGTTACAGTTTTGCAGATGCGACCAGTACGAGCAGAAGATTTGCCGGCCAGAATACATGTAGAAACCGTGAGCAAAAAGCAGGCAGTGCAAAAGCAGGGAGGTTTTGCAGCCGTAGGGACAGGGAAGGTATACAGTTTGGAGGTGCAAAAGTAGAGAACTGTGCACGGAAGAGGTTGCAGAGCCACACCCAATCGTAGGAGTAACAGGTTTTACACCACTAGCCGTGGAGATTTCGATCCCAACAGCCACACCATTTCTATTAGCCAGAAAAGAAATCAAAACCAGTGGCTAGACACTACGCATGGTGACGCTCAAGGGCCATAGAGGAAAGGAGAACATGAGGGCGAAACATTATCATGGGAGGGGAAAAGGGATTAGAAGGGGAGGGAATGAAGAGGGAGACTATGGCGCAAGGGAAAAGGGAGAGGGGGAAGAGAAGCATGTACATCAGGGGAGAAGGAATGTAAAGATGGAGACATCAAGGAAAGAGGACCATGCTTTATTTGAAAGGAAGAGAAGGAGGAAATCAAAGTACTAGCTAAGTGGCTTTACAAAGAATGAGCGTGTCTCATCAAGGAATAGCCCCCTCCTTATATAGCCAAAAGAGGGGGTCTCTCCCAATAAATGCATCCTCCCACATGCATGGTGTATGTGAAAAAGTCTCCCATGTGGTTACGCACTCTCAATTGTGTGCGACAACCCTTTGCCTCAATTTTCCACATAAATCAAGCCCCATATCTCAAGTCTATGATACTCCCTTGGTCTCTTCCCAATTTTATAATATGTTCAAACCTCTAGGAGGACAAGTGGAGGGTTGGCACAAGAAATCTTGCCACCTCATCCTACTTTCCCCATTGTTTAACTTGCTCTCTTGGACCTTCTATACCTCCCCCACATGGGCCTATCCCATATGGAGGGAATAACTCAATATAATATCCATCTCCACCTATTTTATATTACTTCTCCCATGGACTTTGAGCCATTTCTCACTAAATGCAGCCTAGGTGGAGGGTGGCACATGGAGGAGCCATGCCACCTTACATTTTATAATATTACTACCATGGATTATGTACATCACACCTTATGGGTCCTCTTAAGTGGAAGGGTGGCACATGGTCATGCCCTGCTACCTCAACCCTGGGCCCTATGTACACCATATTTTATTATATTATTGCCACACATACAAACACACACTCATATTTATGCCTTTTTCCCTTAGACAAATTTATCCATAACATTACCCCTTAGTTTTTTCACCCCTATTCAATTTGTAGCACCTTATAATTAATTAATTTCACCCCCCAAACCCCCCTCATGCTTTTCTCCCCTCCCCCCCTAACCTTTTCTCTTTTTCGGCCTTAGGTAATGTGTTGCTCCCCCCTATTGATTGCTCGATTTTTGACACTTGTAAGGGCCCCCCCCCCCCAAATCTTTGTTTTATTCTCATTACTTACCTTTACCTCCCTTCTCACTTTTGCCTTACCTTCATAACCACACAACACTACCCTCTCCACGACCGTTTCGCACCGCCACGCTACCCTTATCATCTTTCTTGGCCGTTCAAGATCACTCTATTGTTGGATCCTTATCCTTTTCCCTTAATACCGCTCTCTTATGGCCTCCCCTCTGAAGGAACCGAGCGCTCTATCATCGCAGGTGTTGGCAACCACCCACGTTCACAATAGTTTCTTCTTCTTACTCTTTGACTACTGCTTGCTTTCTTTACGTAGCATTTTAGAGGTGCTTGGATCCGCAACTATTTCTCACAATAACGTTTTCATCTGATCGAACATGAAGGCAGGGCTGCTCATTGTCTCTTAAATTGGTGCTCCATCCTGTTTCCTCTTGCTTTACCATCCTTCCGAGCTTCCTTCGTCACCCTTTCCTTAGCTACCCGTCCTTTTCTTACGATCTCGCAATGGCTGGTAAGCAATCGAGCCGTCTTCACGGTCTTTTCATTTCTTGTGGTTGTCTCTAGTTTTACAAAGTGTGCCAACAACTGTGCGATTGCTAAACTATTGGCTTACGCTTCTTGCCCGACCTTTTTCCCTTACCATTCCCATGTGGCTGTATCGCGAACTCCAGTCGACCTTTTTCCCTTACCATTCCCATGCTCAGGTGCCCGAACACTTCTTCTGAGTAGGCGCGACACCTGCACACAGATTGTTGTGATTGGCTCTTCACTTCTTAGTGTTTCGATAGGCTAGTGGCTTGGCTGCAAGGCAGTCTCTCGCTTTTTGTCGAGTCAACCGTTTGGTTGAGTTTGGCTTGCTCTTTAATTGATTGGCGCTCTAATTTTCCTTTGTTTGGCTCCGTGAGGAGCCGCAGTCGGTTGGAAGAGCACCTCCACTGTACGATTGGCGGCTCTTCTATGTCAGAACTTGCATCTCCTTGCTGTAGCAGTCACCATCAGTCTTCCTGGTCTGTCAAGTCGCCATCAGATAAGGAAAATGGCTCAGATCAATTCAAAAAACCTGAGTTGGAAAACGGAAGTTCCCTCATCTGTCAACATCATGGGAGCCTCCTGCGGGCCCTCCAATTCAAGAAATGCTCAGGGAAGGCATTTCCCCAAAAAGAAAGTGGCTCGCGGCTCCGCCTCTCGCCATTTTGTTTTTGGGGAAATGCCTCCGCTGGGCATTCCCTCATGTCTTATTTTTTTTTAGCCCTTTATTCACACACACACACTTACACGTTAAACTTATTCGTACATTTGCTCTTATTAGCGCTTTTCCTTATGTCTATAGTTTCTTTTAGTTTATTGAAAGCACTCGTCTAGCTGATATTTAATATGTTTACATTTTATGTGTGTGTGAGTATATTTTGAGTTGCTATTTTCCCCTTAATTTTTCCTCTATGTTAAAACTTCTCAAACTATTATCTCTTTGAATAATGGCAATTTTTACAAGCATTCTTTGTTTCACACACTCACTCAATTTTTTTGTATTACACACACAAATTTCTAATTCTAATTCTCCTTCTAACCTTAAGTATTTTTCCTAATTCATTTAAGTAATTTTTTTAATGAACTTTTTCAAGCTTTGAATGTTTCCTAAAGTTTTCCTAGGGTATAATTTGCTTTACAAAATTTTTTTCCCCAAACTTATAAGCAATCATTTATAGTCTTTATGTTTACTTATTTTTCTAAAGGGTGGAGTACCCCCTTTATGATTTTTTATATACTCCTTTAGGACCTTTTACTTAATAATTCTAACATTTTGTATAATTATTCTTCCAAGTTTGGTTAATTACCCCTTTATTATTTTTGAAAGGCAGGTGGATCATTATGAGGAGGTTCTTACCCCTTTCAATGAGGGAGTCCATGATGGGATTTTTTATTGAAGAAACGTAAGGGTCCCTCAATTATTGTCCCTTCCAAAAAGTTTTTTGTAATTTTATCTATATATTTAGGTAATCCTTAATTCTTTTTCTTAATTTTGTTTCCCTTGGGTGTTCCTTTTTGCCCTCATTGTTTACATGTGGTTAGTTAACCCCTTTTTTGTGTAATTTCCCTCTCTTTCATAAAGATCTTTAGACTTAGTCATTTTTTCTTACTTTTACTAGTGCTTTTTCTATAGTTGTCCCTTCATTCAATTGTGGTTAATCTTTCAAGGGTGAGGATTACCCTCCTTATTAAATGTTGACAATTTAATTTGCTCTCATTCCTAAATTAAAGAATATGGACTACCCACCTCAATAATATTTTTTGTGGTGGTTCCCATGGTTGGTTTGACATTGATAATTTGAAGAATAGGATGAAGGAAAATCTTCATGACAAGTTATCAACTTCATTCTACTAGTGGATCTAAACGATTATCCCAACAAGGAGTCTTTTAATCACCAAATCTTGATTTTATATCACAACAAGATAAAGAAACTATAGACGCACTTGATAGATGCACAAAATAGCGGGCGTGTCTATAGACATTGCTAGAATAGTGAAAATATAGGCATGTTTAATAGTGCATCTATTAGCGCGTCTGCACTGCAAATTAGATGTGTCTATTAGTGCGTCTGCACTATGAATTAGATGTGGATTTAGATGCAAAACAGAGAATATAGAAAGTGATATTTTGGTGCAGGTTGATAAATGTACATCACTGCTTTCCAAGCATTGTGTCCATGATTACCAAAGCACATAATTTTAATAAAAATATCAATGCTTTTTGGTGAACCGACATATACAAAGATTAAGTGAGGTGAGGAGAATGAGACAATATGTAAAATAGTTTTGCCAATATCAATGATGTGCTACAATTCAATCTGATCCTCAATGAGATCAACCCTTGTCAAACTTTCTACTTCAAAATCCAAACTAGTGTTGAGATCTACTAATACATTCAGCCCACTACCACTTGTGCTACTCATGTGCTCATCGAAATCAGCATCACCAATGGTAGACTCGTCCTCATGGGTGATGGCCTTAATATCTGCATCTCTTATCTCGTGATCATCCTCCTCGTACCACGGTCATCATCACCTCCATGGCCATGATCATCCTCCATATGCTCCATACTAGTAAATGTACTATACATAACTTTGAAATGTGGCATAATAGGTATGACATGCCACCACCTATTATTATCCACCATTGGTTGATAGACAACCTTATTCAAACACAAATACAATCATGTTATTATCCTTGCATCAAAGGTATCAAATATTTAAAAGTGAGTATTTTTATATGTGTGTACAATACCTGTTCACATTGTTGTGGTAACACTAGTGTGTCCTTACCTTGCCAAAACTTTGTGGACTCAGTAGTTACAAAGCCACCTGCATGGCATTTGATTGTTGCATTAGGGCCTCTTTCCACCATGTCCTTAAACTACTTTACATCCAAAACATACACAAAGAAGCATCGAAAGTCAAGCTTAATAATATCTTGGATTATGCCACAATAATCATCCATGGCTCCATTGGCTCCCTCAAAGCTAGCATTGATGCCACAATCTTGTGTATTTCTCTTATCATCAATTCGTTATGTTCGGAAATGCTTGCCTTCACACCATATAGCATTGAACATAGTACACTACACCAAGACAAAGTCAATTAAATAAGTAATCTAAATTGTTGAAAGCTCCTAACTTATGCATAATATTCTATATGTTGAGATATCAAGCTCTACCCCCGATATATCTCCTGGATGACTATCATTTATGTCACCGCCTATGTTAGTTGTACTTGTGGTGTAGTTAGACTACCACGTATGTTTTTGGTTTGGGTTCACATATGAACCACGTATTCTAGGGTTTAACATATAGGGTATTTCCCTCTTCTATTGTATGGTTGTTGTGTGCAAAAGTGAAGAAAGGCTTCACCCTCCAACCATGTGTCCTCTCTCTTTTGTGTGTTGTGAAGAAAGCTGCACTTGAGTCTCCTATCTCTCTCCCTTATTCTTTACATGGTATCAGAGCCTTGTTCGTGGTAAGGAGCTCAAGAAAGCAAGCCAAGTTTGTGGTGTCCTGGTAAGAGGACCAGTGTTGCTTTCCTATTTCGAGTTTGGGAGCAAATCTCTACAGGTAGCACAGCCAGAAGTGCAGGAGTGCACTGTTTCAGATTGAGAGGCCCTTCGCGGTGTGGCAAGAGCGCAGTATATGCTGCGGGAGAAGGTCAAAGCCCTCGGTGACTTTATTTTTTTGATTTGAGGCCGTTTCGGGGCCCGTTTTGAAGGCGGAAGTTCTTCGCAGGCACTCAGAAAAACGCCCTGTTTTTCGCTGTGCGACCACTGCGCGGCTAGTCGGTGGAAAGGTGCCACAGAAATCGTATGCCTGTGTGCAGAGATATTGGGAGTTGCAGATTCATGCCTGTTGCCTGTTGATGCAAAATCATCACTAGGAAGTGACTGTGTGGTGAAATACCACTTTCGTCAGTGTTGCAGATCTGCCCCTGTGAGGCTTTTTGCAGAAGTTTTGCTATTTGCCCTTGTGAGGCATTTGCTGTGTTTACAGGTTGCTGTTGCAATTCGTGATTTGTAAAATGTCTGAGAATCTGTCTACCATTGTCAGTGAGAAGCTTGACAAGAACAACTTCCAAGCATGGAAGTTCAGGATGACAAACTTCCTTATGGGAAAGGGAGTTTGGGAGTACATCAGTGGTGAAACTGCAGAACCAGTTTTGGGTGCTGCTCCCACTCCTGCTGAATTGAAAGCCTTTAAAGAATGGCATGAAAAAGCCAGAAAATGCCTGTATTGGCTGTCTGTTAGCATTTCAGATTCTATGATTGTGCATATACAGGATGTAGAGACGCCTAAGGAGGCATGGGATACATTGGTGAAGCTGTATAGCACAAATACCAAAGCACGAAAGATGCAGCTAAAGCAGGAGTTGCACAATGTGCAAAGGAAAAATCTGAATATAAATGAGTATTCCTTGAAGGTGAAAGGCCTTGCAGATTCTCTTGCCTCCATTGGAGCACCTGTTGATGATGAGGACTTAGTGTCCGTGACCTTGAATGGTCTTGGGAAAGATTATGCACAGTTTCGGACATCCATTGGAGTCCGTGAAACATTTTCCTGATTTTCAGGAACTTATTGCTCTCTTGCTGAGTGAAGAGCAAAGGAATGGTGGTTCAGCCACCTCAACTTCTCAAGAGACTGCTTTCTACTCGAATACAGGTAGAGGCAGGGGTAAAGGAAGAGGCCGTTTTGGTGGCCGTGCAGGAAATCAGAACCAACAGCAACAACAGGAAAACCAGTCCTATGGAGGAGGACGTGGTAGTTCTAGAGGCAGGGGGAGCCAAAGAGGCCGTGGTTCATGGCAAAGGAACAAGCAAGTAAATAGCAGCACAGAATGCTATTATTGTGGAAAGCCTGGACACAAGGAGAATACATGCTATAAAAAGCAGAATGACATCAAAAGTGGGAAGTTGCAGCAAAGCAACTATGCATCATCAAGTGGGCATGGTGACGACAGAAATGAGCACCTTTTTGTGATGCAGCATATGGTTAACTCCATGTCAGGAGATGCTGCAACTTGCAATGATGTTTGGTATGTTGATTCAGGTGCCTCTAACCACATGACCAGTCATGGTGAGTGGTTTCATGATGTTAGAAATTTGGATAAGCCAGGTTATGTTGAAACAGGTGATGATACTGTGCACCCAATTACGCAAGTTGGTAAAGTGCCATTGGCTATGCAGGATGGCAAAACGAAGTACTTGGCAGATGTACTTCATGTTCCAAAAATCACTAAGAACCTGGTTTCAGTTGGCCAGATGGTTGAGCAAGGTCTGCAGAGGTTAGATTTAATCCTGATGGATGCTTTGTTGAGGACTTGAAAAATAAGTGCCGCTTGGTTGCGAAAGGCAACAAAAATGGCAGAATGTTCACCTTGGATGTTGATATGCCTAAGGTGAAAGCTGCTATGTTTGCGCATGGGAGAGGTGTCATTGCAGATATTGAGATATGGCACAAGCGCATTGGGCACGTGAATATACAAAGGCTGAAATCTATGCAAACGAAAAACATTGTTGCAGGTTTGCCTAAATTCAGAGTTGAGGGAATGCAAAAGGTATGTGAAGCATGCCAAATGGGTAAGCAGGCCAGACATGCATTTCCCAAAAATGCTAAGGTGAGCAGAAGACCTTTGGAAGTGATCCATTCAGATGTTTGGACAACCAAAGCTGCTTCTATTGGTGGATGCCATTATTATGTGACGTTTATTGATGACTACACTAGGAAGGTGTGGATTTATTTTATGAAGCACAAAAGTGAAGTGTTCAGCCATTTCAAGGCTTTTAAGGCCATGGTTGAAAAAGAGAAAGGTGTGCATATTAAAGTGCTAAGATCTGATGGAGGGGGAGAGTACTTTTCAGAAGAATTTTGTGAATATCTGAAAGAACAGGGAATTCAAAGGAAGTACTCATGCAGGTCTACCCCTCAGCAGAATGGGGTTGCAGAAAGGAAGAACAGGCATATTGCAGAAGTAGGAAGGGCAATCCTAAATGAGAAAAACATGCCTGATTATTTTTGGGCTGAAGCAGTAGCAACTGCTGTTTATATTATGAACAGAACCCCCATTGCAGCTGTCCATGGCATGATGCCTGAAGAAATGTATACAGGCCAAAAACCAGATATTTCTCACTTGAAGGTATTTGGTTGCATAGCTTATGTTCATGTTCCTGATGAGAAGAGAACAAAGCTGAATCCAAAGGCAGAAAAATGCATCTTTATTGGATATGCTCTGCACCAGAAAGGGTATCGCTGTTATAACCCTTCCACCCGCAAAATGCAAGTGAGCAGAGATGTTGTTTTTGATGAAATGAGCAGCTGGTATGCACCAACTGTTATGGTAGGAGATGCAGATGCAGGAAATGGGAATGCTGCAATAAATGCAGAGCAGCAATCTCAAGCCTTGAGTGGACCCAGAGAGTCCTCTACTAGTGGATCTAATGCATGGACAGGGAGATTGAGATCTAGTGAATCGTCACATGGCAGCCCTGATAGTGTTGTGCAGGTATCACATAAGGGAAAAGAAAAAGTAGACCATGCTCCAGTGTTTGATGTGTCTGCTGGTAGCTCTCATGTTGATGGAGAGTCAAGCGGCTCTGAAATGAGCCTTGATGAGGAACTTGGGATTCCTTCTGTTGTTACACCTAGTGCAAGGAAAAGCAGGCATGATTTAAAGACTCCTGCAACTGATCCAGTTGTACGGAGGTCCACTCGTATTAAGTATCCAGTTGACAGGCTGAGATATGATGGGTATACAGCACATCACTATGCTTATATGGTCAAGGTTCTAGAGGAGCCAGAGCCCACATGCTTTGAGGATGCAGCAGGGCATAAAAATTGGGAAGCAGCTATGGATGAAGAGATGGCTGCCTTGGATGCAAACCACACTTGGGATTTGATGCCTTTGCCTCATGATAAGAAGGCTATTGGCTGCAAGTGGGTTTACAAAGTAAAGCACAATGCTGATGGGTCTGTTAGCAGGTACAAGGCAAGATTGGTTGCCAAAGGTTTTGCGCAGACATATGGAATTGACTATGAGGAAACTTTTAGCCCAGTTGCAAGGATGGCAACCGTGAGAGCAGTAATTGCTATGGCTGCTGCAAAGGGATGGTCTTTGCATCAGATGGATGTGAAAAATGCCTTCTTGCATGGTGATTTACAGGAAGAGGTTTATATGATGCAGCCAGAAGGTTATGAGGATAATTCACACCCCGATTTTGTATGCAGGTTGCGCAAAGCCTTGTATGGCTTAAAACAGGCGCCGAGGGCATGGTCAGACAAGATAGGGCAATATCTTGTCACTATTGGATTTCAGATTTCCAATTCAGATTTTTCACTTTATGTGAAAAGGACAAACAGAGGGATTGTGCTTATAGTCATCTATGTTGATGACTTAATTATTACAGGTGATAGTGATGCAGACATTAATGAAGTGAAGCTGCTGTTGAAGCAGAAATTTGAGATGAAGGATTTGGGAGAGCTGCGTTACTTCTTGGGCATTGAGGTTATTAGATCCCCGAGTGGGATATGGCTGTTGCAAAGGCAATACGGTTTGGACATGCTGTCCAAATATGGGATGACAGGCTGTAAGCCTATCTCTGTTCCATTGGAGCAGAATGTGAAGCTCAATGCAGAGATAGGTGAGCTTCTTGAAGATATTACTATGTACAAGCGCATAGTAGGTAGCTTGATTTACATGACTATAACCAGACCAGATTTGAGCTATGCTATGGGGCTGGTGAGTCAGTTTATGCAGGCACCGAGGAAGCCACATTTGGATGCGGCTAGGCGCATACTGCGGTATGTGAAGTCCACATTGCATTATGGACTGTTTTATGAAGCTGGGTGTGCATTACAGGTACATGGATACACAGATGCTGACTGGGCTGGTAGTGTCTCAGACAGGAGATCTACTAGTGGTTTTATGTTTTCCCTTGGGAGTGGTGCCATCAGTTGGAGCAGCAAGAAGCAGCCAACAGTTACCTTGTCGAGCACAGAGGCTGAGTACAGGGGTGTAGCAATGGCTGCATGTGAGGTAGCTTGGTTACGGAAGCTACTTGCAGATATGGGACAGTCAATTCATGCAGCAGTTGTCATTCATTGTGACAACATTAGCAGCATCATGCTTGCTAATAACCCAGTTTATCATGCTAGAACGAAGCACATTGAGGTGCATTATCAGTTTGTGAGAGAGAAGGTTCTAGCTGGTGAGATTGATCTTGTCTATGTCAGCACTGAGGAGCAAGTGGCTGATATTTTTACGAAGGCATTGGGTACCGAGAAGCTTCGCAGATTTAGGAGCTTGCTTGGTGTACGTGAGATGGATTTGAGCTTGAGGGGGAGTGTTGAGATATCAAGCTCTACCCCCGATATATCTCCTGGATGACTATCATTTATGTCACCGCCTATGTTAGTTGTACTCGTGGTGTAGTTAGACTAGCACGTATGTTTTTGGTTTAGGTTCACATATGAACCACGTATTCTAGGGTTTGACATATAGGGTATTTCCCTCTTCTATTGTATGGTTGTTGTGTGCAAAAGTGAAGAAAGGCTTCACCCTCCAACCGTGTGTCCTCTCTCTTTTGTGTGTTGTGAAGAAAGCTGCACTTGAGTCTCCTATCTCTCTCCCTTATTCTTTACACTATATACCGACCTTGCTCATGCATCCCCAAGCATACTCCCATTCTTCCATTGCGATATGCATCCCCTCATCTCTCTCTTCTCTCTCCATTTCGTCAAGTAGCCAATCCACATGAATATCATTTGGAAGTGCTCTTAGAAGCTGAGAGAATGGCACACGAGATCTGTGGTGTGTACGAAAGAGGGCCCTTTCTCCTTGTCTTCTTGCCTTTGCATTCTCGTATCTTGTCACCCATCTTTTCATCACATCACTATTAAGCATGCAATAAAGGTTGATATTAGTAAGCAACTCCATGTCTATTACTTTGCTCTATCCTTTCCCTTAAGGCACAATAGAGGTCATCCTTAGGTCTTCATCATCTCTCCATAGTCGTGGGAGAGAGCTATCCACACCAATAAGAAACTCAAAAATATATACAAGTGACTTTTGTACCAACTAACCCTCGGCCATACTACCTTTGGGCCTTGCATTTTGTCTCATGAAACTCTTCAAGGTCTTCATGAAGCACTCGAGGAAGAACAACCATCGTTCATGTACAATACTGCATATAGCAATCTCATCCACCAAATCCACTGAGATGTAGTTAGCTTGTGAGGATAGAATGTGAAAATGTCTCCTCCACTAAAAAAACCATCTCCATTGACATAACTTGAGCATTCTCAAGCGTGGTGGGATCTCTTTCCTTTGAGCTCACATACCCAGAAAGGAAAAAGTATGCCATATTAGCAATATGAACACCTTGCATGGAGCATTGATATGCTTCACATTTTGTATAGTCCCTTACAAGCTCGCCCATCTTGTAAATACAATCCTTCACATCCTTCGATGCACTACGAGAAATGCTAGTAGGTAGTATACACTGAACATACAAGGAATGGTTGATTAGTTGCTTCTAATTCACTCACAGATATGGAAGGAAAAAGATATTATGCACATAAAATACTTACTTGGAGCATCTTGTGCCAATCATGAGATTTCAAGCCATATAATTGCTCTATAGCTCTTTTCTTGCTCTTTGTGAAGGCCCCCTTAAAACACCTCATGCATCCAGTGGGAGAACGAATTGTAGTGATAGCTCATTTCATCGCCACCAATTCTAGTTTTGATAACCTCCATGGTGTACGAGGTAAAAAGACACACCCATTTGATCTCTCTTGTGGCCAAGCTTCATGCATCCTCCCTGTGGTGCGTAGATCCTCCCTTATGCCTGCGGAATCTCATGTCCCATTCAAATGTTCCCAAATGGTAGACGCTACATTTGTGAAGATACGCATGGGATCAAGCAGGTGATTGATCTTGAGGTGGGACCAATATGGCAAACGATAGAAGATGGAGTATTTAAACAAAAGCTGATGCTAGCAAGCAATCTTTATTTCCATTAAATATAGCACATAATAGTTACAAACCCTTACCGACTCATGCCAAGTGGTGGAGGAGTCGTGGAACCGTCCCAAATTCTCATCCAATCTCCTGCAGTGAGTGGTTGTGGAGGACTTCATTCCAAGGGGCGACATATCTAGGATGATTAGGTGGAAGAAATCGATGGTGATTCTCATAGATTACCTTATTCAATGTGTCTACTCGTGAGGCAAGTAGCGAAGGAAGATAAACAGGACATGCATGGTAACCCGATGTAGTGAGACCTGAACAATAGATGCAATTAAGAGTTCAAGGTGGGTTCAAGGTGCCACATTGATTGCCTACTCATAATTAAAAGTTCAATGCTTACCTAAACACTTGCCATAGCCTAGGAAGTCATGCATTGTCCACATCAAGATGGCTTTGCAGTTGAAGTCTCATGGGCGAGGGAGGCCTGCTCACATCATGCACCTCGATACCTCTCCAAAGTATCTCTAGCTCATCAATCAAAGGCTCCAAACAAACATCAGGATTTTTTACTTTATGTTTCCTTGGAATTAGAAGGGATAACATAACTGCATGTCCTTTCTTAATCGCCATAAAGGGTGGAAGATTACAATTCACCAATATCACTGGCCATACAGTGTAAGAGGTGCTTTTGAGACCAAATGGATTCACACCGTCCATACCCAATCCAAGTCTCAAGTTCCTAGGTTCTTCCTTTAATCTTGGCCATGTGTCTTCATTATGCTTCCACACAAGAGTGTCTGCGGGAGTTCTCCACTTGCCATTGGTTGATTGATGGGAGGAATGCCATGACATGAGCTCTGCAATGGATTTACACTTGAACATATGTTGGATGTGAGGGATTATGGGAAAATGTCGCAGAACCTTATGAGGCACATCCATAGTTTTGAGATCTGCTCTATATCTTGCCTCTCCACAAGTAGGATACTCTCTTGCATCCTTATGTGGTCCACAAAATGGAACGCAATCATTGACGCATGCATGGATGTGCTTATAATCTAATCCTCCAAGAGAGGTCACATGTTGCCTTGCCATATCTCTTGAGGTCAGTAATTTATTCTCCATTGGAAGCATTTTACACAATAGCCTGCACGTGAAGACTAGCATAATTCACCATGCATTCAAACTTGCATTTCTCGATCCATAGATGGTCTGTAAGTTTAGTAACTCAAGAGATGCACGTAGAATAGAGATTGTGCACCCCTCAAACAGTGGAGTCAATGCTGCGGTAAAAAGATCATCCTACTCCATGCTAACATCCCTACCTAAGGATTGATGCATCACATATAAATCCTGCACCATATCATCAAACACCTCCTCCTCCACGGCCTCATGAGGTAATGGTGGAGGGCTACTATCACCATCACTCCATGCATCTGTAATAGTCCCTCCTAAAGATCCCACCTCATATCGCCGATGCTTCGCCTCCTCATGATGAGCATAAGGCAACATATGCGGCTGTGGCACTGCATCTTGTTATATCAAATTAAAATAGGATCATAACTCAAACACATGAACACCCATAGGTATCTTAATCAACCTTAACTCTTTAACACTTACCATGTTTACGGTCACATCCCATTCTCCATACTTTGAGACGTGATTGAGTGTAATTATGTGTGCGCGAAACATGTTTCCTTGACATCGATCACACATACATTTGATTTTTTGCTCCAACCACATTTTACGATGGTGGATACAGAGGGGTTCATCCTCACTGGAGCTACTTGTTAAAGATGAAGACATCCTATAGATAAACAACCCAAAAAATGTGTTCTTGCATGAGTTGTAAATGTCAAAACTCTATGGAGCATCTAAAAGCGCATCTAACACGGTGTCTGTACTATGGAATGCATCTATAGGCACGTCTAAAACACAGTGTGGATGTGTTGATAGATGCACGTTTAGACGTGCTTTTAGATGCGCTTTTAGACACGTGTTTCGATGTGTTTTTAGATGCACAGTCTACGAGCTGATTTTTGAACCTACTTTAAGCACGCTTGCTTTCCTTCACATACTTTTAGCATCACGTGGCTTGCTTTCTTATTAACAAACACAACTCCAGGCATCCATACTTATCTCCAAGCACCCACACTCATCTCCAGGCTTACACAATCATCTCTAAGCATACAAGAGAAAAGGGTGAACAAGGAACAGAAGAAAGAGAAGCAGCTTTCAAGAAGGACAAGAAGCTTCCATACCTCCATCCAAGGTAAGTCTCTTGGCGGTTGGTCTTCTTTGGAAGTTGCTCTCTTTGGATTCGTCCTTTGTTATATGTAGGGAAGGGATGTTTTTGGTACTAGTGCTGTTCTTTTTTGGGTTGAGCGCATGTCCTTTTCAATTTCTTTCAAAAAGGCATCTGTTGGAGTGCATCAAAAAGCGCATCTAACAGCATGTCTAACTTTTGGAAAAACAGACAACTGCGCCTTTAGACGCACTGTTAGACACATCTATAGACATGCTACGACAGATTTTCTTGTGTGTTCTTCCCTTTCCCCATCCCCTTCCCCTTACTTTTCCTTCTCTTTCCCTTCCCCTTCCCCTTTCACTTCTAAGAAAGGGATTGCATGAATGAAGAAAGGGATTGCATGAATGATGGAAAGGGATTGCATGAATAAAGAAAGGGATTGCATGAATGAGGAAACAAGGGATTGCATTCTCTTTTTCTCTCTTATCTCCTCTCTTTCCTTCTCTTTTCTCCTCTCTTTTTCTCTTTTATCTCCTTTCTTTTTTCTCCTCTCTTTTCCTCTCTTTTCTCATCTCTTTCCTTCTCTCTTTTATCCTCACTTTTTCTCTCTTTTTTCTTCTCTCTTTTATCCTCTCTTTTCTTCTCTCTTTTCATCTCTTTTCCTCTCTTTTTCTCTTATCTCCTCTCTTTTTCTCTCTTTTTTCTCCTCTCTTTTCTCCTCTCTTTCCTTCTCTCTTTTTCTCTCTTTTATCCTCACTTTTTCTCTCTTTTTACTTCTCTCTTTTATCCTCTCTTTCCTTCTCTCTTTTCGTCTCTTTTCATCTCTTTTCCTTTCTTTCTCCTCTCTTTTTCTCTGTTATCTCCTCTCTTTTTCTCTCTTTTTTCTCCTCTCTTTCCTTCTCTCTTTCTCTCTCTTTTATCCTCACTTTTTCTCTCTTTTTCCTTCGCTCTTTTATCCTCTCTTTTCGTCTCTCTTTTTCTCTCTTTTTTCTCCTCTCTTTTCCTCTCTTTTCCTCTCTTTTCTCCTCTCTTTCCTTCTCTCTTTTTCTCTCTTTTATCCCCACTTTCTCTCTTTTCACTTTCTCTCTTATCCTCTCTTTTTCTCTATTTTTTCTCCTCTCTTTTCTCCTTTTTCTCCTCTCGTTTTCTCTCTTTTTTCTCCTCTCTTTTCCTCTCTTTTCTCCTCTCTCTTCTTCTCTGTTTTTCCCCATGTAAAGCTTCAATAGCCTGACATTAAGCAAGCAGATACAAACTTCTGTCACTCTAATTCAAAGAATGCAAGAGTCTGTAAATGCTAAATGCCACTTAAGTAATAAGTCAAAAATTGGTGTATAATCAACAAAAACTACATCATGATTCATACATTGCAACAAATGTCAGGCTATCACTCTATATTTTCTTTTGCATCTCGTGACAAGGGCATGCATGATGGAAAGAGGGCATGCTCGATTGTAATCTTCTTCTTTTCTTTTCTTCAGTTCATCATGTGGCCAGAAAGCTCTTTAGCCTCACCTGATCTTCATGATGCCATCTTTTGGGAGTTATATAACATTTTGCGACACCCTCTTATTCCTGGGGAGTTATACACATACATGAGGGGTACTCCAAACACCCCCTGGGAGTTGACAGTACAGACTCCAAACCACCCCAACCCAACACCAGCTGAGATTACCCCAGTGGAGTCAAGATAGCCCAATCGGCTACAAAGCCAAGCCCCTTCTCCCTCCTTGTGGTCAAGAGGCCCTTCTGCCTCATAGAGCTGCCGGGGTACTCTCGTGCAGTCGAGAGTTGCTTCTCCAACTACGAGTGGCCAATGTATTCTTGTGCAGTTGAGAGTCACTTCTGTAGCTACGAGTTGCCAGCGTACTAGCTCGACATGATAGGGCAGCAGGCATAGTAGTAGGGAGAGTGGTGGGGGATGCGAGGGGATGATTCAGATGATGCAGACGTGCCAGAGGGTGATGGTATGATTTTTATGACATCACTCAAATAGGAGGCATCTTGATGGATGCACGGGGGAAGGACATCATCGCCTTCATGCACTCTATAATTGCTAACAACTACATAGATTGCTTTATTCACTACAAAGACCATCCAAAAAAGTTGGTTGATGAGACCCTCGCTGTTGTTCACTCTAGGTATCCCAATCCCCCCAATGTTCAATTCACAGATAAATGGGCCAAGTCAAAGATTGTTATGATACTTGCCAATAAAAGATCGCTCAAGAGGCAGGCACTAGCCAAGATTGCCAAAAGAGAGGGAGGTCAAGGGGCCAGCCCCACACTACTCACAAGCGTGAGTGGAAGAAAGCAATGAAGGTAGCGAAGGTAGATCCCAGTCTGCAGCACGTGGAGGCATGCAAGATCCAAATGGAGCAATATGGAAATATGCATTTTGGAGCAGGGTGTGTTGAATCATGGGAGGCCCAATTTTAAGTATAGATCTCAAATTATATTGTGTTTATGTGGTTTATTAGGAGGTTTCTTTGTACTAACCCCTCCACAAATTGTGTCATCTTGCAGCTTGATATCATGGGTAGGTACCCTACTCCTATCGAGACATCCCACCACCACCACCATCGTAGAGGAGATACATGGAGGCACTTATACGATGATGGGTTGATTACTGAGGAGTAATATATCCGGGCTACTGGAGCGCCCCCCCAGGTATTTAAAAGTAATTATGTCAATATTGTAAATAGAGATTTGATTTTTCATACATTGATACATGTTGTCCCTCGTTTACAGGCCCTACGGCTAATCAGGAGGAAGAAGATGAGGAAGAAGGGAGCGAGGACTCGGAGAACTTAGATTAGTTATAGAAGTAGTGCTAGCTACTCTTTTTTGTACTTGAAGCCATTGGCTTGGCTTCCTGCCTCTCTTGTATATACACTCCTCTTATTTTTTTACTTGAAGCCACAAGACGTGGCTTGGCTTCGTGCTATATGTACATACAAGCACTTTTTGGGCTATGAATTAATATACACTCCTTTTATTTTTTTGGCTTTCAATTTCCTTGTGCAATGTTCTATCAATGAATGCCTTGTGAACTAAACATTTTGGAGTTGTAATGTTTTATTTGAATTGTAATCGTTGGCTATAGACGTGCTTGGAATCGTGCTAATTAAAATGCGGTTGGCTGTAAGAATTGAATCGCACAATGTGGAAATGGGATTCTTGTAACTACATAGCATACATAACATACACAGCATTCTCTTCAACCACACAGAATATTGCTTATATAAAAAAAAAAGATTCAGTAGAGCGTCTATAAGCGCATCTATGTACGCATCTTTCTATTTTTTAAAATTTCTATAGAGCGTCTAAAAGCACATTTATAGGCACATCTGTCTGTTATATAGACACGCCTATAAATGTGGGTTTATAGACGTGCAAATAGACGCGCCCATAAGTTTTTTTTTAAGTTAAAGAACCGCGTCTATGGGTGCTTTGTCTTGTTGTGCATTAATCTCTATGTATTGTTTCAAGAGATATTGTTTCTGAATTGAAAGTATAATAAATTATACATGTGTTTTGATGCAGGCATAAAATATATATGGGAGTGCAATAATCAATGATCCGACAATTTTACATGATGGATTGGGAAGCTATTTGGGAAGGATATATTGAGAGTAGTAAAATGGAGAGCCTTGCTCCATATTTCATTGTCTTCAAAAGAATAGTATGCCAAATTTGATATGCAAATGTTCATGACAATTGTGTTTTAGAGTTCAAAATTTATGGTGCATAAAAATATTAAACTATTATTTCAATATAATTTTTAGAAAAAGAAGCAAGAAGGGATCTGAGAGTACCATGATGCCTGCTAGTTTCAAGCAACTCATTGATCAAGCTATCAAAGAAAAAGAGTGTCGAACATGAAAATTATCTATCACTCTTAGTGATGATATGTTAGAGTTCGATCAAGGAGAGAACCATCCATCAAATTTTTGTCATGTGGTCAATGGTGATTGCAATGAATTGTCAAAGATAGTTTTGAAAAATGAGTACACATCGGTCATTGTAGATATACCTTATGGTTTTAATATCCTAGGCTCTACATACAAATTATGAACACTACTACACACGGATCCTATTGTGATGTTTACGTACCGACATTTAGCGTGCACGGGGTCTAATCGTCGGTATGAAAGCGCGTTCCGTAAAGTGTTGCTATATAGCGACATTAGGCAAACGTCACTATATAGAGACTATTAGAAAGGTTGCTATATAGCCACTTTTAAGTGTCGCTATATAGCGACACTGATATACTATTTTATAACGATGTTTTCCAGAGAGGTTTTTGACTAATATAGGCCTTAAAAGTTAGTTTTTTCCAATGACAAAATTTTTTAATTTTTCATACATGTCTGATCTCATAGAGAATAAAAATATGAGAGCATGTACATCAAGCCTTTGAAGCTCATATATTCATGTCCAAGTTTGAGATGAAAAAAATCAATTAAGAGCATTTACATCAACTGTTTCATCTTGAGCCAAGTCTAAGGTGCCAAACAAGTCTATCTCCAACTCTATACCGAGTTGATCTCCTATATCATCATCGTACTCTAGCATCGTACATTCACCTAAAAGTACTTGATCATATTCTTCAATAAAGTGTGGTGATTCATGATGATCGTTGTCTTCTTCCTCAATATCGTGGTCTCCATCTTCCTCCCGTGCGATGTCATTATGCGCATCTTCCTCTTGGCTCATATTGTGATCTTCATCTTCTTCGCTAGATTCATCGGGATCAATTGGATCCAGCATTGGTAGTGGCATCTCCATATCCACATCTCTATCTTCAAAAATTTGCTTACTTCGTGGTGCAACTTGGATCATGTACCACCATCTTGGATCAGAATGATCCGGATGAAAAACCACCTATATTGAAGATGGGTGCCAAATGTCGTCAATTATATATCTGAAATTATGCTCAAGTACATGTATCAATGGATCTTTAAAAACAAAAGCTTCGATTAATTAAGTATGCACCTGCTCACAGTGCTCGGGAAGAACAAAAGTATCGCTTTCATCGGTCCAATGTTTGGTGGCGTCTATTGCAAAGAAACCGCTACTATCTTTTCTCACTGTCAAATGGGGACCTTGTAAATAGTTCTAAACCATTTTACATCAAGAATAAAAATACTAAATCGTCTGAAATCAACTTCATAGATTTCGCGTATGGTTCCACAATAATCCAACTGTGAGGAGAGAAGATTGGTATCCAAAGCACTTGCTCGGCTATCTTGTGTGAAGTTAGCCATGACTCCACAATCATACGTGACTCTCTTTGAATCGATGCGTTCCACGTGAAAATGTCATCCATATGACCATAATGCACTGTACTTTTTGCACTGTAAAAGAGCATCATTAAACAATGAAGATGCATCTATTTTATAGCGTATATTGCCACAAATAATTACTTAATTACATCAAGAGATAAGAAACTTACATGCACCATACATCCAGATGATAACTCTCGCTCGCGCTCGTTTATTGTCTCTCCGTCGCGTTCGGCTTTATGTAGAGCCAGTTGTAGCCAATCGAGTAACATGTGAGTGGGGAGAAGAGCCAGATCCAGTGATATGGTTGTGATTGCTTGTACATTACTCTGAATCTCATCCTTGTATTTATTCTTTCTGCTTTAGCCACTTCATATCTCTCAATCCACTTTTGCATCTTAGGGCTATTGAGGATACAAAACTTATTGAATTTCTCCATTTGCTCTCGCTCATCTTTCTTTCCCCGGCATATCGGGATCCGTGGATGCAAGAAACTATGTGATATATACTAATGACTCTTGCACAAGCCATCCCTCTGCCATGCTTCTAGTCTTGCTCTTTGTCTTACAAATCCCTTTAAAGTTTTCATAAACCGCTCGAGAAAAAACATCCATCGACTATGAACGGTACCTGCAATAGCCACCTCATCAACTATGTGCACAAGCAAGTGGACTTGAGTTGTCATAATGCTCGAGGGAAAGTGCTTCTCAAGCAAGCATACGGCTTCGATGGATTCCACCCTAGCCTTCTCGATGCTCGATATGGAGATCTCTTTTTGAGATATCCACCTATTTCACATGTCCATGTGAGATATTTTCATAATCAGTCTACAGATTAATCAGCTTAAATTGAAGAAAATGCAATCAATGTGATTTGATAGTAAGCATACCTCACAATACCACAGATCTTGAATATAGCATTTCTAACATCTTCTTATAAGCACCCTTTTAATGTAATTGGGAGGATGAACTATCAAAGCAACAAAGAAGTCATGTCAACAATATAACATAGTCATAATTACGCTAATGCATCACGATTATCGGTACACTAATTCTACTTAGAATACCTGTAAGACCTTGTGCCAATCATGGGACTTGACCCCACTAATCTTATTGTCCTTTGCAAATGCTCCTTTCAAGCAATGCATGTACCCTGTCGGTGTTTGAAAAAAGGCAATGTCCGCCTTGACCGCTGCCTCCTCCCTCATAGAGAGGATCCATGTTGCTTTCGGGAGGATAACTTTTCCTGAAGCATGCACTTGGGGCCATAAACGAGACATCCTATTCATAGCATGCAAGTCTTCTCGCACTCCTCTCGAGTCTTTGGAACCAACCAAGTGTGCCCAAATAGTAGCCCCCACATTCTTGAAGATATGCATGGGATCCAAGAGATGATTGATTTGTAACTGACCCCAATAAGGAAGCTCATGAAAGATCGATAGCCTCTTTATACCAAGAGGAGGTTCCTTTCCATTCGCCCTCCAAGCTTGAATCCAATCACTTGCCTTCAAATATGATGGTGGTGGATCAAGCTGACTCCACGTGCGAGATGGTCGAGCGGAAGGTATCGAGTATGACCTTCATAAACATTTTTCCTCATATGTTTGGAGTAGCATGCAAGCGATTTCAAACCCGGTCCACAAACATGACAAGCATGGTACCCACTTGTAACAAGTCCTGCACGCGTGCATGAATGTGTTAGTATAAGACATGCGTGCGAAAGAGAGACATAAAAGCATAATCCCTCATTATACATGTAGAGACACAACCACGTACCTGCGCACTCTCCATATCCTGGGTAGTCATGCATGGTCCACATCAAGATACCCCTGATCAAAATATCATTGGTATGTCTAGGAGCTCTGGAAATATCAAAGACGCGCACTCCTCTCCATAATATTTGTAACTCCTATATCAAAGGTGCCATGTACATGTCCATATTTTTTGCCTTGTACTTTCCTAGCACAAGTAGTGCAAGCATGAGGTGTCCCTTTTTTATTGTTAGCCATGGTGGGACATTGTAATTCACCATGACTATGGGCCATGTCGACCAAAATGTCGAGCATAACCCGAAAGGATTCACGCCATCCATGGCGAGCCCAAGATGTAAGTTGCATGGCTCCCTTGCAAAGTCCATTGTCTATGTGCTTCCAATCTACACAATCTGCGGGAATCCTCAATGTGTCATCAGTGGACCGATGAGATGTAAGTTGTCCATGGCTAGCCCAAGATGACATCAGGATTCACGCCGTCCATGGCTAGCCCAAGATGTAAGTTGCGTGGCTCCCTCGCAAAGTCCGGCCACTGATTATCTATGTGCTTCCAAGCTGCACAATCTGCGAGAATCCTCAATGTGTCATCAGTGGACCAATGAGATGCATGCCATGTCATCAACTCCGCTATGGATTTGCATCGAAACATGAGTTGCATTCTTGCAATGATGGGAAAGTGTCTCAAGACCTTTACCGGTATCCGCTCACCCTACAAGTCATCTCTAGATCGTTGTTCCCCACACTTTGGACAACTAGCCAAATCTCCATGCTCACGAAAAAAGAGAATACAATCATTACGGCAAGCATGGATGGTATCATAATCCATACCCACCGTTGTTAGCATCTTTTTCGCTTCATCTCTTGATGCGGGCATGGTATTTGGTGCAAGCAACATCTTCTAGAGCAACCTATGACAATTCAAACATACAAAGGCTTCGAACAATGATGATTCGGTATACACTATCCAAATGATGATTCTCAAAACAAACACGATGATTCTCAAAACAAACAATATCCAAATAATGAGTCAAATTAATGCAAGAGCTAACCTCATTAAGGGCGAGACACTTGTATCCGACCATGCATACTTTACTTACAGATTCAAGATTGAGAGACAAGCACGTAGTTTAGACATCCTAGCACCCTTGTACAATTGTGTTGATTGCAACTCTCGCATTTTGACCTCAAACTCTGACATCACATGTACATGGGATGTAGTGCCCCTAAAAATAGAATCCATCATGTCGACCATACCCTTGTCCTCATCTGGGAGACTATAGTCTCGCTCAAATTGTGAAGGTATATGCGTACCCTCGTCAGCCTCCTCATCCTGTTTTAAGATTTTGTGTAAATATAAGATCTTGTATTTCCTGGTATCCAATATTAACCGTGAACTTAAATAGCTTTGACTTACCGATAGTCCATCAACACGTGCAACACCAACGGTGGGTACTGGTTCGGGCGCCTCCCCGTACATCCGCAAGTGGCGCATGATAATACGACGTTGATGTTGTACTTCTCGCTTGCAATGAGTGAAATGACAGTATAACCTCTCCGTAAGCCACTTTGTGCTCTCGGGCATTGGCGCATCATCGGATGAGCTTCCACTCGTCCCTTCCATCTACACTTATAAAATCACAACATAAGTTGCAAGAAAATATATTAACAGTTATAAAATAGCATCTATGAGCTTCCTTTTCAATGTAGAACATAAAGTGTCTTAAAGTGTCACTATATAGCGACATTTTGCTCTGTTCTATCGCTATATAGTGACGCTTTTAATTAAAAATGTCGCTTTATAGCGACAGAAAAGAATCGCTATATAGCAACGCTGTGGGTTAAAATCGAAACCCGACATGACTGTAAAGAAAGAGGGAGAGAGATAGGAGACTCAAGTTCAGCTTTCTTCACAACACACAAAAGAGAGAGGACACAAGGTTGGAGGGTGAAGCCTTTTTTCACTTTTGCACACAACAACAATACAATAGAAGAGGGAAATACCCTATATGTCAAAACCTAGAATACGTGGTTCATATGTGAACCCAAACCAAAAACATACGTGGTAGTCTAACTACACCACGAGTACAACTAACATAGGCGGTGACATAAATGATAGTCATCCAGGAGATATGTCGAGGATAGAGCTTGATATCTCAACACTCCCCCTCAAGCTCAAATCCATCTCACATACACCAAGCAAGCTCCTAAATCTGCGAAGCTTCTCGGTACCCAATGCCTTCGTAAAAATATCAGCCACCTGCTCCTCAGTGCTGACATAGACAAGATCAATCTCACCAGCTAGAACCTTCTCTCTCACAAAGTGATAATGCACCTCAATGTGCTTCGTTCTAGCATGATAAACTGGGTTATTAGCAAGCATGATGTTGCTAATGTTGTCACAATGAATGACAACTGCTGCATGAACTGACTGTCCCATATCTGCAAGTAGCTTCCGTAACCAAGCTACCTCACATGCAGCCATTGCTGCACCCCTGTACTCAGCCTCTGTGCTCGACAAGGCAACTGTTGGCTACTTCTTGCTGCTCCAACTGATGGCACCACTCCCAAGGGAAAACATAAAACCACTAGTAGATCTCCTGTCTGAGACACTACCAGCCCAGTCAGCATCTGTGTATCCATGTACCTGTAATGCACACCCAGCTTCATAAAACAGTCCATAATGCAATGTGGACTTCACATACCGCAGTATGCGCCTAGCCGCATCCAAATGTGGCTTCCTCGGTGCCTGCATAAACTGACTCACCAGCCCCACAGCATAGCTCAAATCTGGTCGGGTTATAGTCATGTAAATCAAGCTACCTACTATGCGCCTGTACATAGTAATATCTTCAAGAAGCTCACCTGACTCTGCATTGAGCTTCACATTCTGCTCCAATGGAACAGAGATAGGCTTACAGCCTGTCATCCCATATTTGGACAGCATGTCCAAACCGTATTGCCTTTGCAACAGCCATATCCCACTCGGGGATCTAATAACCTCAATGCCCAAGAAGTAACGCAGCTCTCCCAAATCCTTCATCTCAAATTTCTGCTTCAACAGCAGCTTCACTTCATTAATGTCTGCATCACTAGCACCTGTAATAATCAAGTCATCAACATAGATGACTATAAGCACAATCCCTCTGTTTGTCCTTTTCACATAAAGTGAAAAATCTGAATTGGAAATCTGAAATCCAATATTGACAAGATATTGCCCTATCTTGTCTGACCATGCCCTCGGCGCCTGTTTTAAGCCATACAAGGCTTTGCGCAACCTGCATACAAAATCGGGATGTGCATTATCCTCATAACCTTCTGGCTGCATCATATAAACCTCTTCCTGCAAATCACCATGCAAGAAGGCATTTTTCACATCCATCTGATGCAAAGACCATCCCTTTGCAGCAGCCATAGCAATTACTGCTCTCACGGTTGCCATCCTTGCAACTGGGCTGAAAGTTTCCTCATAGTCAATTCCATATGTCTGTGCAAAACCTTTGGCAACCAATCTTGCCTTGTACCTGCTAACAGACCCATCAGCATTGTGCTTTACTTTGTAAACCCACTTGCAGCCAATAGCCTTCTTATCATGAGGCAAAGGCATCAAATCCCAAGTGTGGTTTGCATCCAAGGCAGCCATCTCTTCATCCATAGCTGCTTCCCAATTTTTATGCCCTGCTGCATCCTCAAAACATGTGGGCTCTGGCTCCTCTAGAACCTTGACCATATAAGCATAGTGATGTGCTGTATACCCATCATATCTCAGCCTGTCAACTGGATACTTAATACGAGTGGACCTCCGTACAACTGGATCAGTTGCAGGAGTCTTTAAATCATGCCTGCTTTTCCTTGCACCAGGTGTAACAACAGAAGGAATCCCAAGTTCCTCATCAAGGCTCATTTCAGAGCCGCTTGACTCTCCATCAACATGAGAGCTACCAGCAGACACATCAAACACTGGAGTATGGTCCACTTTTTCTTTTCCCTTATGTGATACCTGCACAACACTATCAGGACTGCCATGTGACGATTCACTAGATCTCAATCTTCCTGTCCATGCATCAGATCCACTAGTAGAGGACTCTCTGGGTCCACTCAAGGCTTGAGATTGCTGCTCTGCATTTATTGCAGCATTCCCATTTCCTGCATCTGCATCTCCTACCATAACAGTTGGTGCATACCAGCTGCTCATTTCATCAAAAACAACATCTCTGCTCACATGCATTTTGCGGGTGGAAGGGTTATAACAGCGATACCCTTTCTGGTGCTGAGCATATCCAATAAAGATGCATTTTTCTGCCTTTGGATCCAGCTTTGTTCTCTTCTCATCAGGAACATGAACATAAGCTATGCAACCAAATACCTTCAAGTGAGAAATATCTGGTTTTTGGCCTGTATACATTTCTTCAGGCGTCATGCCATGGACAGCTGCAGTGGGGGTTCTGTTTAAATTATAAACAGCAGTTGCTACTGCTTCAGCCCAAAAATAATCAGGCATGTTTTTCTCATTTAGGATCGCCCGTCCTACTTCTGCAATATGCCTGTTCTTCCTTTCTGCAACCCCATTCTGCTGAGGGGTAGACCTGCATGAGTACTTCCTTTGAATTCCCTGTTCTTTCAGATATTCACAAAATTCTTCTGAAAAGTACTCTCCCCCTCCATCAGATCTTAGCACTTTAATATGCACACCTTTCTCTTTTTCAACCATGGCCTTAAAAGCCTTGAAATGGCTGAACACTTCACTTTTGTGCTTCATAAAATAAATCCACACCTTCCTAGTGTAGTCATCAATAAACGTCACATAATAATGGCATCCACCAATAGAAGCAGTTTTGGTTGTCCAAACATCTGAATGGATCACTTCCAAAGGTCTTCTGCTCACCTTAGCATTTTTGGGAAATGCATGTCTGGCCTGCTTACCCATTTGGCATGCTTCACATACCTTTTGCATTCCCTCAACTCTGAATTTAGGCAAACCTGCAACAATGTTTTTCGTTTGCATAGATTTCAGCCTTTGTATATTCACGTGCCCTATGCGCTTGTGCCATATCTCAATATCTGCAATGACACCTCTCCCATGCGCAAACATAGCAACTTTCACCTCAGGCATATCAACATCCAAGGTGAACATTCTTCCATTTTTGTTGCCTTTCGCAACCAAGCGGCATTTATTTTTCAGGTCTTCAACAAAGCATCCATCAGGATTAAATCTAACCTACAGACCTTGCTCAACCATCTGGCCAACTGAAACCAGGTTCTTAGTGATTTTTGGAACATGAAGTACATCTGCCAAGTACTTCGTTTTGCCATCCTGCATAGCCAATGGCACTTTACCAACCTGCGTAATTGGGTGCGCAGTATCATCACCTGTTTCAACATAACCTGGCTTATCCAAATTTCTGACATCATGAAACCACTCACCATGACTGGTCATGTGGTTAGAGGCACCTGAATCAACATACCAAACATCATTGCAAGCTGCAGCATCTCCTGACATGGAGTTAACCATATGCTGCATCACAAAAAGGTGCTCATTTCTGTCGTCACCATGCCCACTTGATGATGCATAGTTGCTTTGCTGCAACTTTCCACTTTTGATGTCATTCTGCTTTTTATAGCATGTATTCTCCTTGTGTCCAGGCTTTCCACAATAATAGCATTCTGTGCTGCTATTTACTTGCTGGTTCCTTTGCCATGAACCACGGCCTCTTTGGCTCCCCCTGCCTCTAGAACTACCACGTCCTCCTCCATAGGACTGGTTTTCCTGTTGTTGCTGTTGGTTCTGATTTCTTGCACGGCCACCAGAACGGCCTCTTCCTCTACCCCTGCCTCTACCTGTATTCGAGTAGAAAGCAGTCTCTTGAGAAGTTGAGGTGGCTGAACCACCATTCCTTTGCTCTTCACTCAGCAAGAGAGCAATAAGTTCCTGAAAATCAGGAAATGTTTCACGGACTCCAATGGATGTCCGAAATTGTGCATAATCTTTCCCAAGACCATTCAAGGTCACGGACACTAAGTCCTCATCATCAACAGGTGCTCCAATGGAGGCAAGAGAATCTGCAAGGCCTTTCACCTTCAAGGAATACTCATTTATATTCATATTTTTCCTTTGCACATTGTGCAACTCCTGCTTTAGCTGCATCTTTCGTGCTTTGGTATTTGTGCTATACAGCTTCACCAATGTATCCCATGCTTCCTTAGGCGTCTCTACATCCTGTATATGCACAATCATAGAATCTGAAATGCTAACAGACAGCCAATACAGGCATTTTCTGGCTTTTTCATGCCATTCTTTAAAGGCCTTCAATTCAGCAGGAGTGGGAGCAGTACCCAAAACTGGTTCTGCAGTTTCACCACTGATGTAATCCCAAACTCCCTTTCCCATAAGGAAGTTTGTCATCCTGAACTTCCATGCTTGGAAGTTGTTCTTGTCAAGCTTCTCATTGACAATGGTAGACAGATTCTCAGACATTTTACAAATCACGAATTGCAACAGCAACCTGTAAACACAGCAAATGCCTCAGAAGGGCAAATAGCAAAACTTCTACAAAGAGCCTCACAGGGGCAGATCTGCAACACTGACGAAAGTGGTATTTCACCACACAGTCACTTCCTCGTGACGATTTTGCATCAACAGGCAACAGGCATGAATCTGCAACTCCCAATATCTCTGCACATAGGCATACGATGCAATTTCTGTGGCACCTTTCCACCGACTAGCCGCGCGGTGGTCGCACAGCAAAAACAGGGCCTTTTTCTGAGTGCCTGCGAAGAACTTCCGCCTTCAAAACGGGCCCCGAAACGGCCTCAAATCAGAAAAATAAAGTCACCAAGGGCTTCGCCCTCACCCGCAGCATATACTGCGCTCTCGCCGCACCACGAAGGGCCTCTCAATCTGAAGCAGTGCACTCCTGCACTTCTGGCTGTGCTACCTGTAGAGATTTGCTCCCAAACTCGAAATAGGAAAGCTACACTGGTCCTCTTACCAGGACACCACAAACTTGGCTAGCTTTCTTGAGCTCCTTACCACGAACAAGGCTCTGATACCATGTAAAGAAAGAGGGAGAGAGATAGGAGACTCAAGTTCAGCTTTCTTCACAACACACAAAAGAGAGAGGACACAAGGTTGGAGGGTGAAGCCTTTTTTCACTTTTGCACACAACAACAATACAATAGAAGAGGGAAATACCCTATATGTCAAAACCTAGAATACGTGGTTCATATGTGAACCCAAACCAAAAACATACGTGGTAGTCTAACTACACCACGAGTACAACTAACATAGGCGGTGACATAAATGATAGTCATCCAGGAGATATGTCGGGGATAGAGCTTGATATCTCAACAATGACATGCGGCGCTTTCTTTAGCACTCTCTAATCTTTCAAGTAAGCAAGGCAATCTCTCCTCCCACCTATTTTTGACGACCTCCCACCTATTTCCGACGACCTCCCACTCTATTCTCCACTCCTCACCCCTCTCCTAGCTCTTGTGCTCCCTCTCCACCCTTCTCCCTCTTTGGTTTCTTGAAAGGAAGTTTTTCAAGAGGTGAGTCTCTTTCAACAATGTAGGTTATTTATTTGTTAGCTTTAGTTTTGTGAGTGCTTCTCCTTGTATTGCTAAACCTATAAACTATTTTTCATGCTTGTTTTCAAAGGATTGAAACAAAAAACGAGATTTCAAGAAAGAAAGAAGACTCACCTCTTTCTAGTCTTTTTTGTGTTTCTCTTCCTTCTCTTTCTCCTTGTCTCCTCAATCTCCTCCTTTCAAGAAGTTGCTTTTGTAATCTCCTCCTTCCTCTAACATCTTATTTGAAAAATGGTATGTTTCCTCTCTTTTGTAGGGCTAGTCCACAACACTGAGCGGGACGTACTATTTCAGGTAAGTGCTTCCTCTTTTTTCCATTTGTTATTTTTGTTATTTGCATTGGCCTGCAGCTAGCGCCTTAAGCGCTAGCTATAGTGATGGGCATAGGAACCCTCTCTTCCCCTCTCTTTCCTCTTCTTTCCCTCTTCTCTCCTCTTCTTTCCCTCCTTTCCTTCTTCTCTCCTTCAATCTTTCAATCTCTCTCCCCCTCTTTTTCCCTCTTTCCTTTCCCTCTTCTTCTATCTTTCCCCCTTTCCTTTCCCTCTTCTTCTCTCTTTCCCCCTTCTCTTATGCTCATGCATAAGCATAAGCATGAGCATATGTCTCCTTCTCTTATGCTTATGCTCATACATATGCTTATGCATGAGCATAAGAGAAGTAGACATATGCTCATGCTAGACATATGCTCATACATATGCTTATGCATGAGCATAAGAGAAGTAGACATATGCTCATGCATAAGCATGAGCATAAAAGAAGTAGACATATGCTCATGCTAGACATATGCTCATACATATGCTTATGCATGAGCATAAGAGAAGTAGACATATGCTCATGCATAAGCATGAGCATATGTCTCTTTTTCCCTCTTTACTTTCCCTCTTCTTCTCTCTTTCTTTCCCTCTTTCCCCTTTTCCAATCTCTCTTTCCTTTCCCTCTTCTTCTCTCTTTCCTTTCCAATCTCTCTTTCCTTTTCCTCTTCTTCCCTCTTGCATAAGCATAAGCATGAGCATAAGAGAAGGAGACATATGCTCATGCTTATGCTTATTTGTGAGCATAAAAGAAGTAGACATATGCTCATGCATAAGCATGAGCATATGTCTCTTTTTTCCTCTTTACTTTCCCTCTTCTTCTCTCTTTCTTTCCCTCTTTCCTCTTTTCCAATCTCTCTTTCTTTTCCCTGTTCTTCTCTCTTCTCCCCTTTTCACCCCTCTTTTCCCTCTTTCATGCTCATGCATAAGCATACGCATGAGCATATGTCTCCGTCTCTTATGCTTATGCTTATGCTTATGCTTATGCATAAGACTCCTCTTATGCATAAGCATAAGCATGATCATAAGAGAAGAAGACATATGATCATGCTTATGCTTATGCTTATGCATGAGCATATGTCTCTTTTTCCCTCTTTGCTTTCCCTCTTCTTCTCTCTTTCTTTCCCTCTTTCCTCTTTTCCAATCTCTCTTTCCTTTCCCTCTTCTTCTCTCTTTCTTTCCCTTTTTCCCCTTTTCCAATCTCTCTTCCCTTTCCCTCTTCTTCTCTCTTCTCCTCTTTTCCCCCCTCTTTTCCCTCTTTCATGCTCATGTTCTTATATAAGCTCATGCATAAGCATAAGCATGAGCATAAGAGAAGAAGACATATGCTCATGCTTATGCTTATGCATGAGCATAAGAGAAGTAGACATATGCTCATGCATAAGCATTAGCATATGTCTCTTTTTCCCTCACACCCGCATATGTTGCCCTACGCTCGCCGTGAGGAGGCGAAGCGTCGGTGATATGAGGTGGGATCTTCAGAAGGGACCGTTACGGATGCATAGGAGTGATGGTGATCGTAGCTCTCCGCCATTACCTCATGAAGCTGTGGAGGAGGAGGTGTTTGATGATATGGTACGGGATTTATATGTCCATCAAGGGAGGGATGATAGCATGGAGCAGGAAACATAAAGTCAAAAATCCTGATGTTTATTTGGAGCCTTTGATTGACGAGCTAGAGATACTTTGGAGAGGTATCGAGGTGCATGATGTGAGCAGGCCTCCCTCGTCACAAGACTTCAACTGTAAAGCAATCTTGATGTGGACGATGCATGACTTCCCAGGCTATGGCGAGTGTTCAGGTAAGCATTGCACTTCTAATTATGAATAGGCAAAGGATGTGGCACCCTAAACCCACCTTCAACTCTTAATTGCGTCTATTGTTCAGGTCTCACGGGTTGCAGTTAATCCTAAACCAACACAAATGCATTTTGTTGGCAATGCCTATCTCCTCTAGCCTTAACTATCATACAATTAACCTATCATATTGATCAATGTAATGTGTGGGGAATCTATCGGTACACGGGTCTTCAAAGATTAACTTCAGTTTTAAAGCAATAATTTTCATGATGTTCCAACCATCAAGCTGGTTTAGGACAATCACATTAAGTCCAAGCCAGCTTGGTTCTGGCATTTGAGGTAAACTAGCCACACAGTTGCATGATATTTCAACCACTGGGCTGGTTTAGGACAATCACATTAAGTCTAAGCCAGCCTAGTAAACTATCCCAAATCTCAATCACAAACAACCACCGGGATGGTTAAGGCAACTACTGACTTGCATTGTATCAAGAAATGAAACAAGTAAACTATCCCAAAGCTCAATCACAAACAACCACTGGGATGGTTTAGGCAACCACTGACCTATGTTGTATCAAGCATGTGTATGATGTGCTTGTCAAACATCTTGCATCCCATCTGCTTTCTACATATGTCCTTGTTGTAAAAAAATAGGGAGAGAGATAGGAGACTCAAGTTCAGCTTTCTTCACAACACACAAAAGAGAGAGGACACAAGGTTGGAGGGTGAAGCCTTTCTTCACTTTTGCACACAACAACAATACAATAGAAGAGGGAAATACCCTATATGTCAAAACCTAGAATACGTGGTTCATATGTGAACCCAAACCAAAAACATACGTGGTAGTCTAACTACACCACGAGTACAACTAACATAGGCGGTGACATAAATGATAGTCATCCAGGAGATATATCGGGGATAGAGCTTGATATCTCAACACTCCCCCTCAAGCTCAAATCCATCTCACGTACACCAAGCAAGCTCCTAAATCTGCGAAGCTTCTCGGTACCCAATGCCTTCGTAAAAATATCAGCCACCTGCTCCTCAGTGCTGACATAGACTGCTGACATAGACAAGATCAATCTCACCAGCTAGAACCTTCTCTCTCACAAAGTGATAATGCACCTCAATGTGCTTCGTTCTAGCATGATAAACTGGGTTATTAGCAAGCATGATGCTGCTAATGTTGTCACAATGAATGACAACTGCTGCATGAACTGACTGTCCCATATCTCCAAGTAGCTTCCGTAACCAAGCTACCTCACATGCAGCCATTGCTGCACCCCTGTACTCAGCCTCTCTGCTCGACAAGGCAACTGTTGGCTGCTTCTTGCTGCTCCAACTGATGGCACCACTCCCAAGGGAAAACATAAAACCACTAGTAGATCTCCTGTCTGAGACACTACCAGCCCAGTCAGCATCTGTGTATCCATGTACCTGTAATGCACACGCAGCTTCATAAAACAGTCCATAATGCAATGTGGACTTCACATACCGCAGTATGCGCCTAGCCGCATCCAAATGTGGCTTCCTCGGTGCCTGCATAAACTGACTCACCAGCCCCACAGCATAGCTCAAATCTGGTCTGGTTATAGTCATGTAAATCAAGCTACCTACTATGCGCCTGTACATAGTAATATCTTCAAGAAGCTCACCTGACTCTGCATTGAGCTTCACATTCTGCTCCAATGGAACAGAGATAGGCTTACAGCCTGTCATCCCATATTTGGACAGCATGTCCAAACCGTATTGCCTTTGCAACAGCCATATCCCACTCGGGGATCTAATAACCTCAATGCCCAAGAAGTAACGCAGCTCTCCCAAATCCTTCATCTCAAATTTTTGCTTCAATAGCAGCTTCACTTCATTAATGTCTGCATCACTATCACCTGTAATAATCAAGTCATCAACATAGATGACTATAAGCACAATCCCTCTGTTTGTCCTTTTCACATAAAGTGAAAAATCTGAATTGGAAATCTGAAATCCAATAGTGACAAGATATTGTCCTATCTTGTCTGACCATGCCCTCGGCGCCTGTTTTAAGCCATACAAGGCTTTGCGCAACCTGCATACAAAATCGGGGTGTGACTTATCCTCATAACCTTCTGGCTGCATCATATAAACCTCTTCCTGCAAATCACCATGCAAGAAGGCATTTTTCACATCCATCTGATGCAAAGACCATCCCTTTGCAGCAGCCATAGCAATTACTGCTCTCACGGTTGCCATCCTTGCAACTGGGCTGAAAGTTTCCTCATAGTCAATTCCATATGTCTGTGCAAAACCTTTGGCAACCAATCTTGCCTTGTACCTGCTAACAGACCCATCAGCATTGTGCTTTACTTTGTAAACCCACTTGCAGCCAATAGCCTTCTTATCATGAGGCAAAGGCATCAAATCCCAAGTGTGGTTTGCATCCAAGGCAGCCATCTCTTCATCCATAGCTGCTTCCCAATTTTTATGCCCTGCTGCATCCTCAAAACATGTGGGCTCTGGCTCCTCTAGAACCTTGACCATATAAGCATAGTGATGTGCTGTATACCCATCATATCTCAGCCTGTCAACTGGATACTTAATACGAGTGGACCTCCGTACAACTGGATCAGTTGCAGGAGTCTTTAAATCATGCCTGCTTTTCCTTGCACCAGGTGTAACAACAGAAGGAATCCCAAGTTCCTCATCAAGGCTCATTTCAGAGCCGCTTGACTCTCCATCAACATGAGAGCTACCAGCAGACACATCAAACACTGGAGTATGGTCCACTTTTTCTTTTCCCTTATGTGATACCTGCACAACACTATCAGGACTGCCATGTGACAATTCACTAGATCTCAATCTCCCTGTCCATGCATTAGATCCACTAGTAGAGGACTCTCTGGGTCCACTCAAGGCTTGAGATTGCTGCTCTGCATTTATTGCAGCATTCCCATTTCCTGCATCTGCATCTCCTACCATAACAGTTGGTGCATACCAGCTGCTCATTTCATCAAAAACAACATCTCTGCTCACTTGCATTTTGCGAGTGGAAGGGTTATAACAGCGATACCCTTTCTGGTGCTGAGCATATCCAATAAAGATGCATTTTTCTGCCTTTGGATCCAGCTTGGTTCTCTTCTCATCAGGAACATGAACATACGCTATGCAACCAAATACCTTCAAGTGAGAAATATCTGGTTTTTGGCCTGTATACATTTCTTCAGGCATCATGCCATGGACAGCTGCAGTGGGAGTTCTGTTCATAATATAAACAGCAGTTGCTACTGCTTCAGCCCAAAAATAATCAGGCATGTTTTTCTCATTTAGGATCGCCCGTCCTACTTCTGCAATATGCTTGTTCTTCCTTTCTGCAACCCCATTCTGCTGAGGGGTAGACCTGCATGAGTACTTCCTTTGAATTCCTTGTTCTTTCAGATATTCACAAAATTCTTCTGAAAAGTACTCTCCCCCTCCATCAGATCTTAGCACTTTAATATGCACACCTTTCTCTTTTTCAACCATGGCCTTAAAAGCCTTGAAATGGCTGAACACTTCACTTTTGTGCTTCATAAAATAAATCCACACCTTCCTAGTGTAGTCATCAATAAACGTCACATAATAATGGCATCCACCAATAGAAGCAGCTTTGGTTGTCCAAACATCTGAATGGATCACTTCCAAAGGTCTTCTGCTCACCTTAGCATTTTTGGGAAATGCATGTCTGGCCTGCTTACCCATTTGGCATGCTTCACATACCTTTTGCATTCCCTCAACTCTGAATTTAGGCAAACCTGCAACAATGTTTTTCGTTTGCATAGATTTCAGCCTTTGTATATTCACGTGCCCAATGCGCTTGTGCCATATCTCAATATTTGCAATGACACCTCTCCCATGCGCAAACATAGCAGCTTTCACCTCAGGCATATCAACATCCAAGGTGAACATTCTGCCATTTTTGTTGCCTTTCGCAACCAAGCGGCACTTATTTTTCAAGTCCTCAACGAAGCATCCATCAGGGTTAAATCTAACCTGCAGACCTTGCTCAACCATCTGGCCAACTGAAACCAGGTTCTTAGTGATTTTTGGAACATGAAGTACATCTGCCAAGTACTTTGTTTTGCCATCCTGCATAGCCAATGGCACTTTACCAACCTGCGTAATTGGGTGCGCAGTATCATCACCTGTTTCAACATAATCTGGCTTATCCAAATTTCTGACATCATGAAACCACTCACCATGACTGGTCATGTGGTTAGAGGCACCTGAATCAACATACCAAACATCATTGCAAGCTGCAGCATCTCCTGACATGGAGTTAACCATATGCTGCATCACAAAAAGGTGCTCATTTCTGTCGTCACCATGCCCACTTGATGATGCATAGTTGCTTTGCTGCAACTTCCCACTTTTGATGTCATTCTGTTTTTTATAGCATGTATTCTCCTTGTGTCCAGGCTTTCCACAATAATAGCATTCTGTGCTGCTATTTACTTGCTGGTTCCTTTGCCATGAACCACGGCCTCTTTGGCTCCCCCTGCCTCTAGAACTACCACGTCCTCCTCCATAGGACTGGTTTTCCTGTTGTTGCTGTTGGTTCTGATTTCCTGCACGGCCACCAGAACGGCCTCTTCCTCTACCCCTGCCTCTACCTGTATTCGAGTAGAAAGCAGTCTCTTGAGAAGTTGAGGTGGCTGAACCACCATTCCTTTGCTCTTCACTCAGCAAGAGAGCAATAAGTTCCTGAAAATCAGGAAATGTTTCACGGACTCCAATGGATGTCCGAAACTGTGCATAATCTTTCCCAAGACCATTCAAGGTCACGGACACTAAGTCCTCATCATCAACAGGTGCTCCAATGGAGGCAAGAGAATCTGCAAGGCCTTTCACCTTCAAGGAATACTCATTTATATTCAGATTTTTCCTTTGCACATTGTGCAACTCCTGCTTTAGCTGCATCTTTCGTGCTTTGGTATTTGTGCTATACAGCTTCACCAATGTATCCCATGCCTCCTTAGGCATCTCTAGATCCTGTATATGCACAATCATAGAATCTGAAATGCTAACGGACAGCCAATACAGGCATTTTCTGGCTTTTTCATGCCATTCTTTAAAGGCCTTCAATTCAACAGGAGTGGGAGCAGCACCCAAAACTGGTTCTGCAGTTTCACCACTGATGTAATCCCAAACTCCCTTTCCCATAAAGAAGTTTGTCATCCTGAACTTCCATGCTTGGAAGTTGTTCTTGTCAAGCTTCTCACTGACAATGGTAGACAGATTCTCAGACATTTTACAAATCACGAATTGCAACAGCAACCTGTAAACACAGCAAATGCCTCAGAAGGGCAAATAGCAAAACTTCTGCGAAAAGCCTCACAGGGGCAGATCTGCAACACTGACGAAAGTGGTATTTCACCACACAGTCACTTCCTGGTGACAATTTTGCATCAACAGGCAACAGGCATGAATCTGCAACTCCCAATATCTCTGCACATAGGCATACGATGCAATTTCTGTGGCACCTTTCCACCGACTAGCCGCGCGGTGGTCGCACAGCAAAAACAGGGCCTTTCTCTGAGTGCCTGCGAAGAACTTCCGCCTTCAAAACGGGCCCAGAAACGGCCTCAAATCAGAAAAATAAAGTCACCAAGGGCTTTGCCCTCCCCCGCAGCATATACTGCGCTCTTGCCGCACCACGAAGGGCCTCTCAATCTGAAGCAGTGCACTCCTGCACTTCTGGCTGTGCTACCTGCAGAGATTTGCTCCCAAACTCGAAATAGGGAAGCTACACTGGTCCTCTTACTAGGACACCACAAACTTGGCTAGCTTTCTTGAGCTCCTTACCACGAACAAGGCTCTGATACCATGTAAAGAAATAGGGAGAGAGATAGGAGACTCAAGTTCAGCTTTCTTCACAACACACAAAAGAGAGAGGACACAAGGTTGGAGGGTGAAGCCTTTCTTCACTTTTGCACACAACAACAATACAATAGAAGAGGGAAATACCCTATATGTCAAAACCTAGAATACGTGGTTCATATGTGAACCCAAACCAAAAACGTACGTGGTAGTCTAACTACACCACGAGTACAACTAACATAGGCAGTGACATAAATGATAGTCATCCAGGAGATATATCGGGGGTAGAGCTTGATATCTCAACACTTGTTATTTGGAGAAACTCAAGAGAGATGCACGGAGAGGGGAAGAAATGCCTGATCATCCCAATCTGAGTAGTCTATAGGCTTCAACAGAATGCAAGAAAAGGAGAGACAGCCTAAGTGCAGAAGTCATTGCAATAGTGGTGACGTTTTGGCACAAAAATATAAGGTGTTGGTAGGGTTGTCACTCGATGAACTTTAGAGTGCAGGCTAAAGCTTGTGAAGCCTCAAGAATGGTATTTACCTGAATGGCCTGATGTTTCTTTCTTGAATGGTACCACCAATCATGACATCATTATTTTCTTTGCTCTGATGGCAATGATCGAATATGTGCATTTGCAACAACTGCTTCTTGCTGCTGCTCTACAAGGAGTCTTCTGTTCCTTGTGCCTTGACCAAGATTTTTAGCTTTTCTATCTCACAGCCTCTGTTTGCTTCTCTTGTAAGCCATGGCAAGCTACATGCTACCATGGTGATGATCAATGAAAGACGACAATGCCAAACCAAAATAGAGAGAAGCTAGCTAGTGAGGCAAGCAAAGTATAGAAGACGACTTACTTGAAAGAAGACAATGGCAAACCAAATTCTATGCAAGGTTATGTCAAGGTGCGTGCGGGTTGCAAGGCATTTGCAGGGTGGGGCAGGTTGCAGGTACTTAATCTTCCAAGATTTGATGGACGGGAGGTGTGAAAATTCAAAATTCTTTTCATTGTAGACATCCATAGTCACAACTCAGATTTCTGAGTGGATTGAGATGGATGATTAGGTGAGCTCTTGCAAGATGGAGAGAATGTCCGTGGGCTGCTCTTCATATTCCTCTCTGTCGGTTGTCAAGCCAATTGTCTCAACGTTGTTGACTCTACACAAGCTGGTAGCAGCAGGAGAACTAGGTGAGCTGCGAAGTATGAACAATCTCATTTGTTGTGCACTGCATCTCGAAAAGGCAGTTTTGGAAACGACTCAACTGGAGTTTATAGCTTGCCTTCTACTGAGAGGATTTCTATTAATTGTCCCTTGGATTTGTGCAGGTCACCAAGGAGACTCTCTGTTCGCTTTGTGCCTAGTTAGCAATCAAATCAAAACTATGATTGAAATAAAGGTATGATAGCTTTTCTTTCTCTGTTCAATAACCCATCCATTGGCAAATTTTCGATAAGTTGATAAGCTTTTTTTGGGGGGGGTTTCTTCTTCATGTATGTTCGATGTAGTGTCATCTTTTCATATAGTATGTACTATGTGCCCGATATCTCTAGACTCGAGCCCGCGTGATCCATCTCGAGCGGATGTAGACTTTATGTCTATATCCTTCTACCTTACTTCCTGTGTACAACGTAGGTAGGGAGCCCTCTGTGAGCTAAGTCTGCAGCTCCTCAGCCAAGTTCACCTTCTAGTCATAGGCCAAAAGATGATGTATGAGGGCTTGGAGTCCCACCACAGCGTGGTACTTTGATCTTACCACAAGGTACTTCTACTATCTTATGGATATCTCTAGACTCGAGCCCGCGTGCTCCACCTCAAGTGGATGTAGACTTTATGTCTAGATCCTTCTACCTTACTTCCTGTGTACAGCCTAGGTAGGCAGCCCTCTGTGAGCTAAGTCTGCAGCTCCTCAGCCAAGTTCACCTTCTAGTAATAGGCCCAACTGGTGCTGCTCCACTGCTCCTTCTTGCTCCCTGAAGTTGCTGCTCCACTCTGCTTGAGCTGGATGGTGATTTAATGCTTCTAAAATGTTTTTCTTGTCTATTTGCAAGATTGGTGGTCGAATCTTAAGTTCTACATTCTCTGCCCATTCTTTTGGCTGTGTTTTGGCAACATTCAGTGGTTTCAGGAGTTCTGCACATCTATTGGCTATTCCAGACAGTTTTGCATTAATTGTACTTGGTGATTTTACAGATAACTACCTCCTAATTGTTAAAGGGGAGATAGAACAGTTAGTTTGTCTTCTAGGGCCCATTTTGGTTGCATCAAGGATTTTGGAATACTGTTTTCAAATACCAGCATTACTCGAGGCCCACTGCTTGAACCTCCAACACAGTGGATCTTTCCAAACACACAGAGATGCACAAAGAATTCTGAACCCACAAACTGTAAAGAACAGAGAGAGAGATCAACACAGCTTCAAGGAGCTGCAAACATCCAGCAAACTGCTACACGAAAGGACAGCTAGGGAAGACTGCGCAAATCTGAGGTATACAAACAAGAAAGGTGGCCAGGTTTTGCTCTTGCATGCCTCTTGTGAAGGGCTTCGATGGGATAGAAGTCCGGCCACCTATGGCTTCTCTTCTAGGCAGCCAACACCCTTACCAGGCCAACTTGGTCGATAAACTGAACTGAACAGATCTAGGCTGACCCTGGTCTGTAAAAATCACCTCCTCTGTAGGTCTGTTGACCTGCTTGTACCCAACCTGTTCCATCCCAGGCTTGTCACTGTTGCAAAACTGGCTGCAGGTCTTACACTAACCTTGCACTGTTCCAGACTAGTGCACATTTCCACGGAGTGCTCCAGCCTGTATTGCACCCCCAAAGCAGCCTGTACAGTAGGCGCATGCCCCACGCTCTATCCTGCCACTGCATTGCTCTTGACAAGGTCTTCAGTGGCTTAGGGAGGAGCCCCAAAATGCCTCTGCTGCTGCATTGCGCTCAACGAGGTTTCAGGGGTTTAGGGAGGATCCCCAAAATGCCTTACTTCAACACTCTATCTGCTGCAGGTGTGAAGCATAGATGATATATGAGGGCCCCTCCTTTTATAGGCCCCCTTGGGAGCTGGCTGTCAAAAACCGACCAGTCAGCCCTAATGGCCGACTGGTTTGCTGGCCGACCTGGTTGGCTGGTCCTGTTGCCCCCTGCAAGTGCCCTGTTGGCCTGCCATGTGCCAGCTCTGTTCCACCTCCTATGCGCCTTTGTCAGGGGCCTGTTCCAGCCTATACATTCACGCCATGCTGTGCCTCTGTCAGCCCACTGGCTCTGTCTTGACAGCTGCCCACATGGCAGCCTGTGTGCTGCCCATGTGGTAGCCCCCTCTCCACCATGAGTCCCCTATCCTCATGACAACCAAGATGCTGTCCATGTGGCAGGCCATTCCACCTATGGTCCACCCCCCCGATGCACTCCTCATATGGAGGCTCACAGATGGGAGGTGACCATTCCAACACATTAACGGGGGCTTTTAAGTTTTCTAATACATTTGGAGCAGACTCCTAAAAAATGCAATATTTACTCTCTATTTACTTCAGACTCCTTACACAGAAACAACTTGTATGGCATCCAAATGTCTGTGACCGAAAGGGGTACCCAATCCTCCATGAGTGGGACCTGGCAATATGAGTAGACTGCTCCAAAATGAGCCTGCAGTAGGTTGCAACTGCCTTGGTCAGCTCCAAAATGCAACACGGGTCTTGAGGTCTGCAAAAAATTGCCGACAATGTCTCTTACAAGCAGCACCTAGATGGTGCATGCACTTTAGCCTGTGCAAACCCTATCTACTGCAGAAAATAGAAAACCATAGGAGCAGGTGCATAACAGGTCGGAACCTACAGCAAAATAGGTCAAAATCAAAACAGCGGCTGCAGATCAGCCTGTGCAGAAATTTCAGCACCGAAACAAGTACTGTCTGCCCTGAAAATAGCAGAAGAGCTTCAAAATCTACACCAAAGCTTCAAAACCTACGGGCACCTTACTTCAAGCTACTGGATCAGGGTAGTGGCTACAGGAAAACAAGACAACTATGGCTGTAGGTGGAGTTTTCCCATGACAGAAGTCCTCTCCTGAACTTGGAATGGAGTTGGGAGTGCAGGGCGACATAGGCAGGTTCTAATACCAAATGTGAGAGATGGAGATGTTGGAGACCAAACTTGATATGAAGTTGCAACTCAAGCACTAACCATGGTTAGAGGGGAAAACCTTAGAAGGAAAAAGTATCCCTAACCCTCCTAACTAATCAATACATTGGCCACAGCCTTAAATATTACAATATTTTTGCATAAATGCTAGTGTGTAGAGGTTGTAAACTTCCCAATAAATATACATCCGAGATTCATGCTCATACATCGGAGGTAACAATGCTAGAGTCAATGATATTTGTGTCTTTGATTCATGCCTATGTTAAGCAACTACAATCCCCAATTTTAGGGGCAAATATACCAGCTTGCAGCGCTTTCTATTTTAGGGGCATTAAGGCCAGCCAAAGACACAAAAGGCACCAAACAGGCCAGCCAAAAGGTCAGCCAGTAGGGCCAAACAAGTGGCCAGAAAGGCCAAAAATGGCCGACCAAAACTGGCCGACCAGAACTGGTTGACCAGCTGGCCAACCCACCGACCTAGGAACTGACCGACCAGCTGGCCGACTTCCTGGGTCAGGCCTATAAAAGACTACCTACCCCCTCACTCTCTGCGACTGGACCTGCAGCTGCTCTCATGTTCGTGAACAAATTGAAGGTGATGAGCTTCTATTGGAACCCTTTGAGTTTGTTGAGGATGAATATACACTAACCAAACGGCAAGAGGAACGATGGACAATCAATGATCAACTCTTAGTGCACATCAAGAGAAGTCTATGCCGCATAGAGGAAACTCCTTATCCATGTAAAAGACATTGCACTCAACTAGCTGATGACATAAATCTTTATGCCCAAGTGCACATGTCTTCAAAGCTTTCTAGTAGATTACTAAGCCCAAGTATTCTTGAACTTTGGCAACCTGAATCTGATAGAGTTAGATCAAAGCTAAAGGAAATGGTAGTGTCAAGGGATGATAAGTTTGAGTTACATTCTGAGGACTTCAATGGGGTGCCCCATGCGCGAATTTGGTGTCATGAGTGTAATGAACTTTATGGTAAAGGATTGATAGAAGGCAAGCATGCAACATACAATTGCTTCTCTAACTTCATGAGATTTCACATATTAGAAAGTAAAAAGCATGAGCGCAAGTATATGGTTTCTCAAGGACTACGAAAAGAAGATATGCCCAAAGTAGTGCATCAACTGACAAAGGATGACAAAAGAGAGATAGAAGATGCGATAGAGAAGATGAAATCTTTTATGTCAACAAATGAAGGTATTATTTGTTCCTTTATTTCTCAATTAGTATTTGCCATCTTCTTACATTAAGTCTCTTACTCATCTCCTATCTTTTCAATAGGTTGGGATTTTGAGGTTGTTGAAGCTACAATACATGATTTTAAGGACAAAAGCTTGGTGAAGGTGCGATGCAAATATGATGATGCATGGTTGCGCTTATGTTCTCCAAGATCATATTTGTACACGGTTCTCAATGAACACACAAAGTCAAACTCTCATATCAAGTCGCTCATGAGAAAAGATGAAAATCCAAAGGTAGCACTCACTGGCTTGCGAGGACGTCCTCGAAAGGATAAGGAGCATGATCCAAAGCAAAGATCTCTTAGCAACTTTTTGGTTTCAACAAAAACTAGAAGCCCAAGTACGAGTGCTTTCTCTATTGATTCAAGTCTTACTAGAGAAAATGAATCTTCTTTTGTAAATTTTGACTTGCTATGTTGGAGCCTTTGGAGCCATGAGGTCAAAGTAGGTAACAAGTATGTCAAGATAAAGCCTTTCTTAGATGATCAATGTGGCGGGAAGTATTGGTTTATAGAGCATCACGTTAAGGTGACGTTTAATAATGGAGGTACTGATATTCATGTGGATGGATGCTTTCGTCACATAAGTTGCATACGCATTTCACAAGATGGGCAACCATTTAAAGGCTTTACATGCCACCATTGCAAGGGGATAGTTAAACTTGCTGACTTTAGAATGAGATTGTACAGAGAAGAGAAGGTTGAGAATAAGAGAGGAGATAGGGGTACCGGTTGTGGAAGAAGGCTAGATTATCTTACAAAGAGTGAGCTTAGAAATGCAACTCTTTTTGCTAAAAGTCGAGTAAGAGACCTTTCTAAGCAACTATGGTGGACAAAGTCTCAGGTTGCCATTCTTTCAGTAAGAGTCCACACTTTAAGAGAAGCTAGCATAGAGTCTCTCAATCAAAAGACGATTTTGCAACAATATAATCGAAGCCCATAGATTGGAAAAGTTTGGTGGTAAATTTTCCTTATGGGACTTTCTACAAGATGTTGCCACAAACATAATCAAGTCAAGTGCTAGACAAAGATATAGTGAGAACACAAAGGCAATATTTGAGGTTCCAAGGATGTGGGGAGGTCCAAGGTTACATGACTTCTTGAGTTCCAACCTCAATGGACCTTCTTTATCAACGACAAAGCGAGCGCAAAGACTTGCTACTCAGTTTGTACCTGGTATACATGGATATCTTTTTGATGTAATCACTGAAATTCATGAAAAAGAAAAAGAAAAGCATGGAATCATGTCAAGGATTCCCTTCATCATAGTGGAAGATGAAACTGCAATAAAGAAGCGGATAAGGTAACCTCCTTTTTCTCTAAATTATTTTCATAATCTAAAATCTTGTTTTTGAATGCAAGAGGATTGCATATGATCTTATATACTTGTGCTTATTATTGCTTGTGGGTTTTGATGGATATAAAGTGGATGATCATGAGTGCATGCCTACATGCATGATCAAAGTGGGAGAAGGACAAAAAGAATATGATCAAATTATTGATGCATTTCAAAATTGTGTCATTGGTGGACGTGCAAGTGTTTTTCTCGCCAATCCATTGCATGATGCACTCCCACACTTGGTTCTTGCACTTCATTGCACTTGCGGCCGATTTGATGCAAGTTTTGTCCGCAAGCAATGGGATGCTATTTTAAACTTATGGAATGAGAAGCTAAAGACCACGGTTGGTCCAATTATTGGACATGCATCTGATGGTGATAGTCGGCGAAGAACATTGATGATCTCTGATTATCTAGATAAAAGAGGTAGTAGATTTGGGATAAAATGGGATGGATGGCCTCTCTCAGTAAAAGTTTTAGAAAATCAAGTTTTTGGGCTACATGATCAGGATTTTGTACATAATGGAAAAAAGTTAGTCAATGTTCTTGACAAGCCTAAGCGTCAATTGGCTATTGGCAATGTTTGGATCACCTTAAATCATGTCATTATTGTGTATGATGCTTTTTCTATCGACAAGCATATGCTAAGGGAGGGAGACATTAGGCGAGATGACCGCCAAAATTGGGCTGGAGCTCAAAGAATATGCAGTAGACAAGTGCAATGGTGCTTGGGAGAATTGGCAAACAATGGAATTCATAGAAAAGAGAGGAGCATGCTAGGAACACAAGCTTATCTTGAAATTGCTGGAGACTACATCGACATCTTCTTATCTCCACATTTGAATCTTGTGGATTGAGTCTATCTTGCAGGCAAAGTCTCTTTTTTCTTTCAAATTTGGAGGTCTTGGATTGTTCATCATGCCAACTATACGTTGAATAGAAACTTCATAGCTAAGGAAGCTTTCTTAGATGTACAACTCTCATGCCATTTTGTGGTCCTACTGATCAAGTACTTTAGAGAATTTTGTCCAGGCCTAAGGTGTCCTTTACATCTTATAGGTTCAGATGCAGTTGAAATCTTCTTCAGCAAGATTGGAAGCATGGTGGGACAAGAACGTGCTTATGACTTGATGGATATGCTACATAGTGCAGGTAGTATGAATAGGCTTGCACACTTTGAATGCAAAGAGGATGGTCCTCTATTTACAAGGGCACATAAGAAGCAAGAACATGTCTGGAGAGAATTGAATCTCAAAGAGAACATGTGAGAAGCTAATCTAGGGGACTATGAGTGTGTGTCAACTGATGATAAAATCATCGAAGCATTGAAGAAGGGACTAAAAAGTGCTCAAGAAAGGTGTGAAAGTTTGCATATGAATCCAAAGGGTGAGAATATGAAGTGGTGGATGGAACCTTGGTCAAATGGATTTGCAGATGCATATTCACAAGAATCTGATTATGAAGAAGGAGACCAATGTCAAGCAGATCATGTGTCAAAAGTAGATGATAATGACAACGATGCCTCCATAAGTGAAATCAGACATGTGGTGGATTCTCTCCTAAATGAACAAGAAGCAGTGAGCCCAGTTGTTACCATTGATGGTAAAACTCTCTTCAAGTCCACATTGGTAAGCCAACTTAATGGAAATCCCACACTCTCTAAAGATAGACTCACAAGGGTTCGCCAAGGAGTATACTACTCTAAGGAAGATATACCTCTTGCTACATCAAATGAGAACCTATTTGGAATAGGTTCCGATTGTGCCGTATTCTTTCACGAAGAACACAAAACAAGGAAAAGCAAAAGGAAATGCAATCCAAGATCTTTGCAAAAAAAGAAAACACAAGCTATATGGTACCTTGGATGAGTTCAAAAAATGAGGAGAAAGGTTGGTGGGGGGTATGTGGAATATAAAAGAGGGTTCAACCTTTCAGATAGACCTTTTGGAGTAGAAGTCCAGCTTGGGTGGTATCAAAAGGCAAAAGGTTCAAGATGCTTCACATATGACCTTATAGACCTTGACATGATAAATATTGAGAGCATAATTGCATTGGCAAACCTCACCTATGAGTGTAATAGCAATAAGTATACTTTAGATGAGAATGATTGGAATGTATTCAATGACTTTGTAAAGGGGCATTAAACGCACTTGGTAGGGGTTTCTTTGTAATCTTTCTAATATGATAAAAGATTTATTATGATTATTACTATGCATTGAGTTTAGTTTGATTTGTCTTGATGGATTTTTTAAATTATTTTTTTGCAGGACCTTGAATCACAGAAGTGGATGATTTGCAACCGCCTGGGTACTTTGTTTACATGAATGCCATAAAGCAAGTTTGAGAATGCTATTTTGGCATCAGGTACAACAAGATGTTGTATGAATGTAGCCTCTATGGTTTTAATACCATGGTTTGATATGACTTAGTAAGGGTTTTCATGGAAGAAAAAAAGTGGAAAGGTCTCCTATAAATGTGACAAAGAAGAATGATATTTCCATCTTTTGCTTCTCTAACAATCAAGACATGGAAAAAGTGGCAAGGCCAATCGTGAATGTGGAAAGCATGGTGTTTTAGTTTTTTCTTCTCTACTCCTTCTCTAACAATAAAGACATGGAAGAAATTACTAAGTCCCAGATATACATTGCTTAAACAAGTTTCCAATCTTTCACATAAGAAAGCTCTAGATGTTTGTATTTGGCAAGAAATAAACATTATATATTGTCATTGAATGCTTTGCAAAATTGGCTAATCTATCATCCCTTCTCCTAGCTGAAACGCCCATACATATGGTTTTGTAATGAATTGAAAGATATAAAGCATTTATAAAAGCTCCCAATCTTTCATGTAGTATTTTTATAAAGGTTGTTTCTTGAGCTCTTTACATGTTTCAAGTGACTTTGCAGAATTCTTTGCTCTTGGTGTATGTTGGTGTATGGCACACATGATTTGTCTTGTTTGATATTTGTTCCTCTTAATTTTTGCACATATGTCTTTATTCTTTGTTTCTCTTGCCTTATGGCATCACCAAGACACAAACCCATCTTAAACTTATGCATTGCCCATTATTGCAGTCGGTACCTCAATTTTTTGTGTGTAGATTCAAATAATGTAGGTGTTGTAGAGATCTTGCATTCTAAATATCTCATCCTACCTAAAGGGACTCCAAAAGTAGTAGTGTATGACTCACATAAGGACTTTTAAAATTCCTCTAGAAAAATAAATATACTTACAGAAGGGGATTTATAAATTTTTCCAAAATTTAAAGAGGGGATATTAGGAAATACTAGAAATAGGTTACATAGGGATTTAGAAAAGAACCCTTGAACACACGTGATATAGACATATTACACTAAGTGACCCCCCCGAGTAGAATTGGATATCCCAAACAAGTGCAATGTGGCCTCAAATGATTGAAAATAGGCCAAAATTGTCAATAGTGTTGGATTTATTAAAATATCTTTTCACGTGCTCAAATTGCACTTTTCCAACTCCTTCCATTTTAGGGTGAATCTAGATACCAATACCAACAACTATCAATGTTTTAAGACCACCATGCACTAGTCCCAATAGTTTGGATTCCAAATTTTCAATCCGTTTTGGTTTTCAACAAATCAAAACAAAGTTATGGAGCGTGCCCTCAGATGGGTATGCATCACTTTAGCACAACATTGGAGGCCTGTTAACCCATGCAAAATGATCTCATTTAGGTGTGTCCTTAGGTTTAGGAGAAGATCACGTAGTGTACTTTTGAATGATTACTTGGTTGCATGTATGTATAGAACAAAATTTTGATGTTTTGAATAAATGCTATATAGTCTTTAGGATGCATGCTTCACATGCAACATAGCACTTGTAATGCTTTAATAGTCTCATTCCAAATCCTTATTTCCATAATTTTTTGCTCTCATGTTCAAGTTGGAATGTGTACTACAACTTAAAGACAAAGTTTGCCAAATTCCATTGAGCAATGCATAAGTTATGGGTCATGCAAGATACCTATATATAGAAAAGTCTCTGAACCTCACCAAAAAAGGCTACACCTAAGCAAACAATGACCCGAAGACAATGGCAAAATGATTTTCCCCCTTTTGATGATACACATTAGCAAAATTGGATATCCCAAATAAGTGCAATGTGGCCTAAAATGCAACACACATAGGCCAAAGGGCATGCTATCGAGTTTGATGATGTGTATTATGAAATGCAATGACCTTTGGCGTGCTTATGAGCCATATAGCAAGCAAGTGCATGGAAAAAGAAACAATTCAAAATTGTAAATATTGTTGGATTTATTAAAAGATCTTTTCACATGCACAAATTGCATCTATCCACTAGGACATTCTCTGAGTCAACCTGGGCAAGTTTAGCCATGACCCTCTTTTTTGCATGGTGTGTCTTATCTTCCATTTGTGCATTGCATCCAATCAATGTATTTGGAATCTTTTGGGATATAATGTATTGTGTCCCCTTTGGAAAAATTTTGGCTTTTGTTAATTGAAATGCATATACCAAAATATCTACCTTGTCCAATTGTAGAGTATCAAGTCTTGGACGATTCTTTGTCTCCCTCTTCCCTTTTTGGCCATGCTTCCTTGTTACCACCACTATCTCTGGGTTGTATCAATGTGTGAAATCATCCATGGGCAAAGATTATGATGTCATCAACATAAAGAGTGAGGAACACAAGCATATAATATTGATAAAGGATATAGATATTTGAATCTACAATGGAGGAAATAAAACATTGAAGGGAATCTTTATAGCCATGAGGTTGGAGCATGTAAATTTCTTCATGAACTTCACCATGTAAGAAGGCAGTATTCACATCAATTTGATGAATGCCCAAGTTAGCTTGAGTAGCATATGCAAGCAAAACACAAATGGTTGTAAGTTTAATAATGGGTGAGAAATGTATTGAATTAATCTAGACCTAAAATCTGAGAGTAAACCTTGGCCCACGAGACGATCCTTGTACTTTGAGAGAGAACCATCAGCATGGAAATTTTGCTTGCAAACCCATTTAAAAGGAATGGGAGAACATTGAGGAGGGAGAGAAGTGAGAATCCATGTGGAATTTTGAATGAGGGAAGCATACTCCTCATCCATTTCTTTGGGATAATGTTGAGGAGGGAGAGCAGTGAGAATCCATGTGGAATTTTGAATGAGGGAAGCATACTCCTCATCCATTTTTTTCTACGAATGAGTATCTAGGTTCCATTAATCTTCTCAACTCACCTCCCTCCACATCTCCACCTCATTCCTTCCCTTATCGTAGCTTGGTTGTTGGTAGCCTCTTGTATACAATGGTTTGTTGTTGTAATCCCGACATTGCCTTTGCTATCATTGTTCTTTCCAAATTCAATTCTAACCCTTCTACTACTCAATGGAAAATGCTCAAACGGATTTTGCGCTATCTCAGTGGGACTCCTACATTCGATATTCTCCTTCAACGAGATACATTGACTAACACCCCACTTGATCTCACTTCATATTCTGATGCCAACTAGGGCATAGACATTCATACAAGGTGCTCTATTAGTGGTTTTTGTTTCCTAATTAATGGCAATTCAGTTTAAGTTGGTTCAGCAAGCCTTAGAAAGTGGGGGATTATCCTCCACTGAAGCTAAGTATATTGCAACATCGGGCAACATCCACAGAGGTTGTTTGGCTTCGACAACTTCTTCAGGATTTTTCCCGATGCTCTCCTTACATGCCTTCTATCCTATAGTGTGACAACCAGAGCACCATTGTTCTTACTAAGAATCCCATACTTCATTACCATACCAAACACTTTCATTATATTCGTGATCTTGTGTGAGATCACCTTTTTCATGTTCGTTACTTACCTACTATAGACATGCTAGTTGACCTCCTCACCACGCCTTTACCCTAACCTCAGTTTGAAACTCTCTGATCTCTACTTGGTGTATCATCTTCCATAGAATAAGGTGTCATATAAATGAATCTCTGAAGGGGTATGACAGATCATCCATGACCCTCACACTAACACAGTGCATATGCACTCCTATATTCATGGACGTCTAGCACATGATCATGTGCACCGATTATTAGTTGAGTTTACATTCACTCACATGCACTATGTCCTATATAGACATATGTAACGATTCTTTTTGTGTGCAATACAACGATTGCATTTGTTGGTCTGTGCATTATTTCATCTAGTTCATTGTCTACTATTTGCTTGCTCTGTCACAATTGTCACTCACGACATCTTATCAACATTTGCTAGTTCAACACCCAAGTGAACCTTACATTCACCAGTCCTTTTTTTTCCCAAGGAAAGGTTTCAGAACTATTTTCAAGCACTCTCCATGCGTAGGAGGGCTCAACCCCAGAGTTGTCCCATAGTATTTGTGTTAAGTGGGGGATCCAAGTTCAATACCTTCTAAACACATGGACAACATAGGCAACAACAAAAAATAAGTAAACAGTGTGTCAAAGAAAGACCAGGAGTATGCAGGTCCTTCATGCCTCACACAAGTCAAGGACAATAGAGGCAAGCCTAACACAAAACATGTTCAAACATATGTTTGCTCTATGTATTTGATGCGAACCACGGACAAAGATGGAGAGGGCTCAGGCCTAGGCACATAACGTTCTTATTCTCATGCAACTTATGGACTCTAAGGACTCTCGTCATCACTAGCATTAGGACGATGGTTTTGCATCATGCAGTAAGCCAAAGACCTGTCGAGAGAGTGTCTTCTATACAATCTCATCACCTCTATGATTTCCATTGAGCCGCATGTATCGGTTGTAGGTCATGAAGGTATCGAAGCTCATGTCCAGGTATTCTTTAATGCAACATCAAGTCTCTAAAGACAAATCGTCCTTCCCACCCACTACAAAGAGTCTTTCTCTTCTTTATAGTGTCTCTCCTCTTCTCAAGTGGGTAGAAAGCTTCCTCCAATGTGCAACAGCTACTCTGTGTCAGTGATGAAATTTGAAGGCTTCATCAAGCACCAAAGCTTGCCAAGCCTTCATAGGAAGTAGTAGAAAAATGTTTTCTTGCAAATGAAACCCAAAGCTTAAATTTCAACTTCATGGATAGAATGCCACCTCCACTCCTCGAATTGCAAAAGAAGGCCATGTTTTGAGAAGAACCTTCAAACTTTTGGCCTGCCCTCTAGGCAAAACCTTAGTAAAGGCACCCTCCCTTGCGAAAGGGAAAATTCATTTTTTTGCAAAATTTCATTGCTTCTTTTGTGATTGGTTGGGACCATGAAATCTCCACCATTTGCTCCCTATTTTTCTCTTTGTCTATTTCGGACAAGCCTAATGAACGATAGCCACCAACTTTCACTTTCTATTTTCTACCCTAGGAGCTCTCTCTCTCTCTCTCTCTCTCTCTCTCTCTCTCTCTCCCCCCACACACACACACTCTCTCTCTCTCTGTGTCCCCCCCCTCTCTCTCCATTTCATCTTCCCCCCCTCTCTCTCTCTCTATGTGTGCTTTCAATCTGCTATGCATCCAATTCGTTTTCTTTTTTAATCTCGGGCAAGTCTTATGAATGATTCTCATCATTCAACTTGTTTTTATATATAACTTCCCAATTTGCCTCGAACCTTCACCTATTACGCTTCTAATTTCTCAATTCTCGACCTGTACCCTTTAGGCTTCTAACTTCCCACACTATTTAAACAAAAATTTGCCTCTAATAATCAGACTATCATTCTATGAACCAACTTCCTAGAGCTAGCCACTATATATTCCACTCGAGTGCAGACTAGGAATCATAAATCTGTTTGGTCCCTTTCATCAAGTGCAGACCAAGAATCAAAAATCTTTTAGAAAGTCTCATGTAAAAAAAAGAGAGCAACATATAACGCTATGCACAGTCGCTACAAGGAGAGAGGAACATCCAATGCTTGGTAGAGTTGCTAGAAGGAGAGAGAAACATACGCCAATGGGCAAAGTTTCTAGAAGGGCAGAGTCTTTTTGTGAACAGAAATCTCAAGTGTTGTTTTTGTACAAAGCTTCCATGTCTTCTTTCACCACATTCTGCCATTCTAGCTTGTCAACTGCATTCTCAAAGTACATTGGCTCTTCTATAGCCATGATGGTAGTCATAAGAGCATAGTTAGTGGTTTTAATCTAAATTGCTTTGCCTTTTTGAGCATATGTCAATCTTGCTGATGGTTTGCTTTCTCTCCTAGACCATCTGAGTTGTTGCTCTACTAGTTGATCCTCTGGCAATTCAGGCTCTTCTTCATCAACCTTCTCTGTAGGTGACTGAGTAATCAATGTGACCATCTCATGTGTATTTGATGTTTTTCATTCACATTCTTCATCAAAATTTACATACCTATAGATTATGACCTTTCGGCTGATGGGATTAGAAAACTTGTATGCTTTGCTCTCTTCACTGTAGCCAAGCATGATGCATTTATGTGGCTAGACATCCAACTTTTTGTGTCGATGATCATGTATGTGCAACCAAATATGCGAAGATGCTTAATGCGTGGCTTGCATCTAGTGAATGTTTCATATAGCTTGAAACGGTTCAATTGGAAGCTGATTAAGCAAGTAGCTTGCAGTGTGAATTGCCTCTGCTCAATATTGATTCGGAAAGATGCTTCTCACTGAGCAGTGTCTGCTAAAGTCCCATTCTTCCTTTCAACTATTGCATTATATTAAGGAGTATCTTTGAATGCCATAACTTCTACAAACGTTCATGAGTGCTAAAGACATGTATTCACCTTCTCATGACTTTTGATTTTTTTGCATGTTTAGTTCTCTACCATGGCTTTGAATTCTTGAAATCTAGAAAACGCTTCAGATTTCTCCTTTAAAAATAAACCCAACAATATATGTTGTAGTTATCGTCGATGAAAGTCAAGTAGTACAATGGACCATTGATGTTATGGGTCTATGCATAACTCATACAACTATATGTATCAAATCAAGAATACCTCTTGCTCGAGTGGTGCTTCTCCTTGCTCTTTTCTATTTTTCAAAGCAACATGCTTCACATATTGCTTCTTATAGCAGCAATTCCTTTCATAATGTCCATAACTTATGATAGTAGTTGCACTGAATGTTTGACATGTTGGTGGATGCATTCCCTCTTCCTTGAAATCTCCCTCTTTTGGAATGATTTCCTTGTGGATATTGATGCTGATGCTGCTATGGAAAGACGCTCTACCCTTGCCTCTGCCTCTAACTCTACCAGTATTTGAGCCTATGAATGCTTCATCATTGGAATGACCTTTCCCTGCTTGAATTTCTTGAGTCATCAATTCTTCACCAAGTAACACATTGTATTTCTTCCAGTGTTGGAGTTTGCCTTTAAATAGCAATACTCTGGACAGATTCTCATATCCCTCTCCTAGTCCATTCAGGATGACTTGAACCATGTATGCAGGATTTATAGTCTATCTTGTGCTACAAGTTTCTTGTTGTAATCCTTGATCCTAAGTACATAAACATGAACACATTCATTCATGTTGCAAAAATTTTGATTGATCTAGTTTCTAAGTGTTAGAATCCCGGAAGTGTCCTTTGACTCATAAAGAGCTATGAACATATCCCATGCTTCTTTGGATGTCTTAATGGTATTCAGCTATCCCAAAAGGATATCTTGCACATTTTGTTTAATCAAATTATATGCATATTTGTCTTTCTTGTCCCATTTTGCCCTGTCCTCAGGCAATGGCAGGATCTACTACAGGTGTGGACATAGTTGGTGCATGTGTAGACCCTTCCGCTTGTGGTTTAGCAATGGTGGAAGTTGTTGTTGTGGGACTGTCAGATGGTTGAGGTGTGGACCCATCTACATACTGCCATTTATCTTGAAGCACGAGAATGGTTTCCATTCGATATTTTCATGTGACATAGTTGGAGTTTTCTAACTTAGTAGATGCCTCCAAATTGAGGTTGCTAAGACATGATGCAAAAAATGTACTCAAAAGGCTCATGGTGGGGAGTCTCATTTATTTATGAAACACACATTTGGACATAAGCTATGCAGTTGGTATTTTGAGTAGGTTTTCCACAAAGACCCAGGAGAATGATCTTGAATAAGAGAAAGGGCGTAGAACAATACTTCAAAGCCATATGCCATACCAAATATGAAAAAGAGATGCAAGGCTTGAGGCAAGAACTCATGGAACTTAATAAAATGTTGATTGTTTGACAAAAGGACTCTACATCATCAACTACCAACAAAAAGGTGGAATTCAAAGACTTCATCAGAAACAAATTGTTTAGGTCAACCATGAAGGCTAAACAGGACAAAATAATCAAGTCTATAGCACCATTTTCCACCCTCATGGACCTATCAAAGGGAACGCCCTAGTTATCCTTTGGCAGGAACCACTTCAAGGTGAACAAGGACAAAAATCTACCTTGGTACCAAATAAGGATATGCACTAATTTGTACCAAAGCACCACAAACAATTGGATGAAACATTGAATTGGGCATGTATCTTGCAAGAAGTTATAATAATTGACAAGTCAAATATGCACCAATTTGTACCAAATCATCACCAGCACTTGGATAAAACTGTTTGAATTGGGCATGGGTTCCCAAAAGAGCTGTCAAGAAATCAATTTCCAACCTTCAAAGGGCTGATAACTATTTACAAGTTAATAATCATGCAAATGAAGGTATAGATAGCCAAATAGCTGATTACAAACAAAGTGAGGTTGATATAGCACCCAAAAAGTCGAGAAATCTTTAAGAAGAAAGACATCAGCTCTACAAAAAGACCACAATAACAAAATTTGTAATTTTTGCAACCCAATAAAAAGGTATATTAGCTCAAGTGAGTATTAATTGTTCTTTCCTTTGTGTGAGAGATGGAGTCAATCGAGCGAGAGAGAGAGAACTTTGAGTCGAGTTTTTCAAAAGGTTGAGAGAGCATAGACTTATCGCACTGCCTTATCGGATCACACACAATTAGGGGATAAGGTGTCTCAGAATCTCCATACCCAGGCCCTTGATAGCCTCTCAGATTGCTAGTCGGTATCCTGCAGCCACTACAAGCGCCTGCACACAAGCTATTTTGGAGCTTCTCATCACCAAAAATTAGGGTTTCCAGGCTGTTACAGCGAAAATTGACCTCCTGTGGGCCTTGATTGCAGAATTTCATGATCTTTTGGAGGCTTTTCGACCTAGTTTGGAGCTACTTAATAGCCAAGCAATTGACAAAGCTGATTCACGGGAGGTCAGAAAAGAAAAGATGAGGCTAGGTTGCCTGCGGTAAAGGAAAGGAATCCTGTAATTTTAAATGCTTTAAAACTGCTATGGCTCCGGAACATCACGCCTATAACAAAACTTTATCCTTGTCTTGGTGTGCTCATAACTCGAGCAGAGTCAAGCGAGAACTGAAGCTTGCCCTTACAAACGGGCCTATATCTTTGTAAACATGCTATCCCTTTTTCTTTTGGAATGTTCGTGTTCCCTTTTTAAGACGTTGTAACGGAGTTCGGCATCGGCTTCACGGTCGTTGTCACAATTATAAACTGCCCGTCGCAAAATGGCTGGTTTTGATAGGCTCTAGATTCTTGTAATTTTGACGAGGAAAGAGAGCAACAAACGAAGAGAATGAGAAGCAAAGTATGGTAGGGAGGATGGTGAGAGCCTGTAATAAAAAGAAAACTGACAAGGAAGGCGTTGTATTTGTTGGGTGCGCTAGAATACAAAGCACCGGAGGGGGATTCCTTGGTGCTCAAAGACAAGGATCCCATCTCATAGATGTGGAGGGAGGCGATCGTGCAGGCTCTAGTCCAATGCAAAATTCATAAGAGAACCGGGCGCGGAAACATGACTAACCATAGAGCCTATATGGGTTACTGCGGGCAAAAAATCCACAAACAAAATTTTTTAGTCGATCACGGTGGGACTCGAACCCACAATCTCCCGCTCCGGAGGCGAGCGCCTTATCCATTAGGCCACGCGATCAGGATTAAGTTAAGCAGCCCAAATAACTCTTTGATACAAACATATATAAAACGCACACGGCTAGTTCAAGAAGCAATTAGCTCCGTTTTTTTGGCTACAAAAAAAAGATTATCTGCTTTTCCTTTGAAATCGTGGGATCAGATCTTCAGAATTCTTTTAACTTCACAATTAACAGAAATTCATTTTGCAGGTGTACCAACATGGACCGATCTTTAGAGGCAGTTTTAAATCTATCAACTTTTTTAAAGCTAGCTAGTCTTTTTTTTCGTTGAGGAAGTCATTAGAGGTGTACCATGGACAATCCTTTGGAGAACACTTTTGAATCAACAACTTTTGTAAAGCTAGCTAGTCTTTTTTTTCCTTGAAATGGAAATACCATGTTCCAAAAAAGCCCAATGGGAATGGGTGTCGTTGCATGTTTACACCTCTTGACATCAAGTCATGACCTATTAGTAGAGCTTGAGGTGGACTAAGCAAAGCTTGATTTGTGTAGCGCACTTGATTCATCTAGCATATCATGTTCCATGCCATCAATTCATCCAGATTCCATATCATCTTCATTAACGCGACCATAATTCAAAGCACAAATTTTTGGTGACTCACAATTTTGGTTCTCAATTTTTGCATTTGCCATATTCTTGGTTCTTCCTCTTGCTTTACGGTCTTCGACATGGACTATTGTAGAACCTACATTACCCACACTTTTGGACCACCCTAGGTCTCTCTCTCTCTCTCTCTCTCTCTCTCTCTCTCTCTCTCTCTCTCTCTCTCTCTCTCTCTCTCTCTCTCTCTCATGATTTGATCTTAATTGCAAATAGAATCAAAATTGGAGAGATTACTAGTTCGGATTCATTTTGTTATCACATTGTGTCCCCTTGTCACTAAAACAAAGCATAAAATGTTTCATTTACATTTGTATATATTGGTGTACTTGCTATAGTAATCTAGGAAGCTTGCCAGTTTTGGTCCCTTTTTGCCCATGGAAAACTGACGTCATGGACCCACTGCATGCCATGTAGGGTTTTCCTTAAAAAAAGTGGACTTGCAGAACTATTTTATAGATAAGGCATGGTACAAAGTTGGGGCCCTTAGTGAACTAAAGATATACCAAGTCTTGTCCTATTAATACGGGCCACAAAGCCATAGATTTAGACTTACCTTGTAAAAAGATTTAGTCAAATTTGGTGCAGTAAATTTAAAAGGGATAAGGACCCTAAAAAAGGCCCATAGGTTTCAAAGTTTCAAAATTTCAAAATCCAACATGTTATCATCTTCTAAACTCTATCAAGAATTGGAATAGAGAGAAGAATTGAAATTTTGAGCTCAATTTAAGAAATGAGAAAATTACTTAGCTAATTTTCAACATTTTTTTGGACGAAAATAGCAACAGTAATATCAATGCTACTATTGACACTATGGGGGCTACAACTGGCTACAACCCAAAACCCAAATCATGTCACTTTAATTCAACCTCTAGATCTTGCAACCACCTCCATACCTTGCAAGAATTTCTCCCTCTCTTCTTGGGCTGGAGAGACATCCATTGGAGTGAGGAGACACATACCCAGCTTCAAGAAATAAATTTATGCACCAAGTATGTTGATTTTGGTTTGTTGTTTCAAGTTTTCTTTCCCTTCCCCTTTTCCTTTCTTTCTCCCTTTCAATTCTCCCAATGGTCTCTTCCCTTTCCTTTTCCCCTTTTTCCTTCTCTCTTCTCCTTTTCCTTCTCTTTCCCTTTTCTTTTTTCCCTTCTCCTTCCCCTTGTCTTCTTCTTCTCCCTTCTCTTTTCTCCTTTTACTTCTCCCTTCTCCCTTTTCCTTCTCTTTCCCTTTTCTTTTTTTCCTTCTCCTTCCCCTTGTCTTCTCTATAGAATTCCATAGGATAGAATAGATGCATCTTACAAGAGGTGTGAGAGCACAATGAAAGAAAGATGATAGTTCTCTATAATGATTGTGAGAGAGAGGACTCTCTCTTATAGAGAGGGGAGAAGGTAATACCTTCCCTACATAAGTGGCAATCAGCCCCTACATCAGTGGGAATCAATCCCTACATCAGTGGGATTGCCTTTGTCTTACATCATCACTTAGGTCACACACTAGACACATCATAGCACTTGATGTGCCTTTACAACACACACAAACACACATGTGACTCCCCTAGATGCACACATGCACCATAGAGCAAGCCCTTGATCATACTTACCCCAACATACCCCCCCTCAAGGGGTTGCCTCTTGCAGTGTCAAGGATACATCTAGTCTCATGGTTTCTCATGCCATCTCATGGTGGTCAAGGATTAATCTATGGCTAGGATCTCATGCTAGCAAGGGTTCCCAAGGGTGTGAGGTTCACAGAAATGGGATAGTCAAAACACATATCACATGGCCTACATCATATGGTGACCAGAGGTGATTAACATAACATATTCTTTTTGGAGTACTACTCCAGGCAGAGAACCTCAAAATTTGACCAAGTGATGATAAACAAAAAGACAAAGTGCCTAAAAAGCATAGTCTTCATCTTGTGGAGGCTCATCCAATGAAAGTAGATTGGCAGTTTCTGACTTTGTAGTTTCTTCCTTTTTAGCTTCACAATACTTTTCATGGTGATTGTTTTTGCCACAATGTTTGCGTGGATTGATCTTGAAGCAATCTTTTGAGAGGTGATTAGTCTTCCCACAATGTTTGCAAGATGACTTGCCCTTTTGAATTTTTATGGCATAGGCTGTGTCATTGCCTTTCTAGAGTTCCATGTGCCTTTCTTCTTCTTGAAGAGCAGTAATAAGACCTTCAAGAGTAGGATTAGGAAGATTTTTCAAAGTGGTAACAACATGATCATAATCTTCAGGCATACTTTTGAGCAACACTGCCATTGCATCATTTGTAGTGATTGGAGAGTTGATAGAAGCAAGTTGAGTCATGAGACTCCGCATATGATTGACATGGGCAGCCAAAGGAGTGCCACTAGCCATCTTTAATTCAAAGAAAGCAATCTTAAGTGACAATTTTGAGATGTGAGAGCTAGCACCAAAAATAATGTCAAGCTTCTGCCAAGCTTCAGAAGGAGACTCTAAATCAGAAATGTGATGAATATAGTCATCTCCTAAGCCAAGAGCAATGATGCTATAGGCTTTCTCCTCTCTAGCAGGATCTCTTACTGGGCGTGTCAGAGCTGAGGATTCTCTAGCATTAGAGGCTGTTGAAGAAGAAGTTGAAGCAGGTTTAACAAGCCCCCAGAGGTTTTCCCTCATCAATGCAAACTTAATCTTCATCTGCCATGTGTGAAAGCCTTTACCATTGAACTTATCCATATTCAAGAAGGTAGCCATGAGAGGGTCTAACCCATAATGGGTAGTGTCTACTCTCTTACAAGGCTAGAAAGAGTTAAAAAACTTCAAAGTACAAGCATTTAGTGTGGCAAAGACTTGTAACCAAATTCCATACTACAAAACATAATGGAAATGATGCTTCCACTTGCATGCTTCATAGAGGTGGCTAAATGAAAGTATTCCAAGCAAATCCAGGTGTAGCAACTCAAAGCAAAGCTGTAGCCATAGTTGTACTGAAGCTATTCAACACTTTAAAACATCAAAAATGCTAAAGTAGCATCTAATGTAGCATCAAACTCACAACCTTGTTGAAACTCTCAAAACAAGGGCTTGAACTTGGAGGGCTTGTATATCACTCTTCAAAGCAAAGAAAAGAGGGCTTTCTAGGTAGAAACAAAGCTGGTATACTAGAGAAGAGCCACTGAGGAGGAGAGGCAAAATACCGCATCACGTCGCCATAGCCAGTAGCTTGAAAGTCGACTGTTTTTTTGTTGTTTCTCCCTCCCTGGTGGACCATTTCCTTTCAAATCTAGACAGGAGCTAGCTCATACTTTTGTGCAAGCTTGGCTTAGAGGAATTTTGGAATGGCTACTCCAGCAAGTTGCATTGCAAGAAAAGGCATCAGGATGAAAACGACTGTTGCGCAGTTTCGTGGGCAGCATTCTCTAATTCCTCTGACATGGAAGTTTGCCCATATGAAGGGTCTCTCCAGCCAGAAGGACCCTAGGAATGGTTGCTTGTAGGTGGTGAACTCAGCTCTCAAAGATTTGGGGAAGGAGGAAAATAGAGAAGATGAGAAACTAGTAGTTTATGCTAGAGATAGCATCTAATGCTAGGCTAGGCTAGATCTAGAACCTAAAGCTCTGATACCATTTGTAGAATCCCGTAGGATAGAATAGATGCATCTTGCAAGAGGTGTGAGAGCACAATGAAAGAAAGATGATAGTTCTCTATTATGATTGTGAGAGAGAGGACTCTCTCTTATAGAAAGGGGGAGAAGGTAATACCTTCCCTACATAAGTGACAATCAGCCCCTACATCAGTGGGAATCAATCCCTACATCAGTGGGATTGCCTTTGTCTTACATCATCACTTAGGTCACACACTAAACACATCATAGCACTTGATGTGCCTTTACAACACACACAAACACACATGTGACTCCCCTAGATGCACACATGCACCATAGAGCAAGCCCTTGATCATACTTACCCCAACATTCTCCTTCTCCCTTCTCTCTTCTCCTTTTACTTCTCCCTTCTCCCTTCTCCCTCTCTTTCCCTTTCCCTTTTTTCCTTCTTTCTTTCTCCTTCTTATTTCCTTTTCTTTTTTTCTTTCTCTTTTCCCTTCCTCTTTCATTTTCCCTTCCCCTTCCCCTTGTTTAAATTACAATGCATGTTTAAATTGCATGCATGTGTGCTTACCCCTTCCCCCTCTAGTTTTCCTTCCCCTTCCCCTTGTTTATATTGGAATGCATGTTTAAATAGAATGCATGTTCCTTTTCCCTTCCCCTTCCCCTTCCCCTTCCATTTTCTCTTCCCTTTCCCCTTCTTTAAAATAGAATGCATGATTAAGTATGATGCATGTCTCCTTTGCCCTTCCCCTTCCCCTTCCCCTTCCCTTCGCAACATCACTTTCCGTTCCCATTCCCCTTCCTTGGAGATATTGGTTGACGGAAGGACCAGGTGTCAAATGCTCTTCCTTTGACTCATGAGGGGTGAAGAATTAAGAGATAGATGAAGAGAGGTTAACTACTGGGTTCTTCCAAGAGGTAGGGAGGAATTACATTTTTTCCTTCCCTTTTCTGGTTTCTCTTTTTCCAAGCGAATGTCACATATCTTTTTCTTAAGAATTTGGATGCTAAATTTTAAATGTAATATTTGTTTTGATTCCATGAAGGATGCAAGTAGAGGATTGAGTGGAGGGGGTACAAAGAGACCCTTCGATACTACTACCTTGGGTAGTCGTACAAAGAAGGCTCAAAAGTTACTCTCGTTCTTAGATCCAAAAGATAGGAAATGATTACTCTGCGAGTTTGATGAGGAGAGATAGCAAGTGTTGGATCTGTTTGCCCTTGTAGAGATATCCCAAATTACCACTCATGGTGGAGTTAGGGAGAGAGAGAGTGAGCATCGATGTAGGTCTGCTCTATAACGAGTGCCACTGGGGGTAGTCAAGCCAACTCCAAAACTTCCAACCCCCCCTATTTGATTAATAGTTAGTTTGTGATAATCATGGATACTAGAGGTACCTAGGTTATTAATTGAATGCATGGCCTTTCCTCCTTCGAGGCAGCAGTGATGGACTTCTAGAAGTAGCCATAAAAGAAAAGAGATTAGATTTTGTAGACATTGATGGAGGAGTTTCTAGTGCTACCTCATGATGATCTAGAGTTTGACTCCCAGTAGATGTTAAGCAAGATGGCTGCTATGCTCAATCCATGGAAAGACCAAATATATAGGAAGGTAAAGAAAGGGCAACTAAAGCCTACTTGGCTCCACCAAGAAGATTGGAAAATTGCCCCAAAAAAAAAAAGGATCCCAAGAAGTATGATACATAGATGCAGGCAGTAGCTTTGACTGAGAGTAAAGTGGGCCATTCCCACTTGATCTTAGGAAGCAAGGCCCAATTTTGTCATTTTTTAATAATTTCCTACCGTTTACTTCTTTTAGTATGTAATTTTGGAATGCAAAATGCAAATAATTAAAACTAAAGTGTATTTTTGTAATGTTAGGAAATGAAAATGGGCAGGTTGTGTATAGATGAGGAACTGTACAGATATGTGTACGATAAAAGTACACAAGCTCTGATGGACTTGCTCACAGAGAGAGGGGAATTTGGGCCCTTGCTTAGTCTAAGTCCTTACTAACTAAACAACTAAAAGATATACTAACCTCTAACATGTGTGCTAGTTGTGAATAGGAGGATGGAGATGAATACTTGGATCAAGCCCACCAAGAGAAACAAGAAGGTGGAAAAGCAAGAGGAGGGAATAATAATGACAATAGTGAAGATGAATGTGACAGGGGCAATGACGAGGAGGATGGGAGAAACAAGTCCAACTAGAACTTTGTCACATAGGATGCAAATATGAGTAGGCTAGAATAGGAAAATTTTGTACACAAACTCCAACAATGTAATAGAAAATTTAACGCTGAAACAATATAAACCATATAAAATGGCCACTACAGTGTAATAAGATCTTTATTCAAAAGGGCAGATTAGGGCTTGGCTAAGCCCTAATGTTGATTCAAAAATTTTGCCAAAAGAGAAGCATCAATATTTCCATCAAAATAGCGTTGGGATTGTTTACCACCATCATCGATATTAGCATTGACATTTTTTTAACAATGTTGATATTAACGTCAAAATAAGCATTAAAAATAGGACTAGAGAAATTTTCATAAGCGTCGAAATACCGGTGATATTAACATTGCTATTTCCAATATCGATTGTAGCTACAACCTTTCCCAAATTTTGGAGAAGAAACTTCAATGTATTTTTTGTCAAAAAAACATTAAAACTGATGTCAATGGTTGTAGTGTGCAATGTCAATGTTGCATGGGTGCCTTCCCTTTGTAGCTTCCTCATTTCGTTCTTCTATTGGCAAAAGGCTATACTGTGGCAAGTGCCTATCTAGTGTAATCCAACTCTAGCAGTATTAGATGTCATTTTCAAGGATTTTCCATCCTTTACATACTTCAAGTTGTTTATCGTGGTTTTGGAGATAGCCCTTGAGTAAGAGACTGAATGTCTGTTTAGTTGCTCGACTGCTACTTGAACCTACCAAAACATCACAATTCCTCTCATGTCAAGAAAGCAATGCCTTGTCTCCCTAAAGATAGCTTTTGGTGGCAAGCTCAAATCCTTGACTCCAATATCTCTACTAGTCTGAGCTTTAGGGAACAAATCTATAAGGTCTTTTTTCCTCCATGCCTTCTCCATGTAATAAGCTTGTGAACTACCTCCACTGATGCTGAGCATCTTTTCAATCACACTTTTGTCAATATAAAAATTTGATTGTGATAGACAAGGTATTCACCATGTTAGTGAAGTTAGAATACGTATCAAGCACCTAAAGCTGGAAGGAAATGTGTCACACAATTTCAAGATTGGAGGAAAGATGGATTAGACTATGTCTCATGATTTCAAGATGGGAGGGAGCTAGAGGGGTTCATAGGTTGGATGAGCCAGATAGATCCATTGGGGGCTAGATGGCAAGCTTTGGAACTCATTGTGTTCAAGGGGATCCATTGTGAGAGGGGATAGAAGTTGTAGGAAGTGCAAGGGGGTGTGAAAGGGTGTAAGGTTGAGAAATTACAGGGAGTATCCAAGAGTGGTGTCAATTGGTGCTTGCACATGCACCACCACCGGTCTTGCTTATAGAGCAATCAATTAATTGGATGCAACTATATGGCTCAATATAAGAATGTAACAATGATTTGTATAGATTATGCTTAATAATTTCTATGCATTACAATGATAACCACCAAGCTTGCACATAGAGCATGTAGAGCTCGCAGCAGTTAATTACTAACCAATTGAGCAGCTAATTACCAATTATCAAGACTCATCATGCATGCATTAGATGCAAGGGTGCTCAAATTGAGTGTGTGAAAGGGTTGTATAAAATTAAGAATGTAATGACGGTTCAAACTGTAACCATGACGATAGGCTACAACCACCAAGCGTGCATGCACCATCAAGCTTGCATGCAGAGTATGTAGAGCTAGTACTTAATAATTATCAGCCACCAAGCTAGCATTTAGTTACCACTCATAGAGACTCATCATCCATACATTAGATGCAAGGGCACTCGAATTGCGTGCTCAAATTAACTCAAATTTAGATACCGACACTTAATTTGGCAACCACTAGCTACCCAACTAGCTAGCATGCATTGGATGCATGATTATTTGGAGATGCCTAGGGCCTGACACTCGTGATTAATTCGCCTCATTTTAGCTCGAATTTAGATTAGTTGAAGGCAACTTGAATTTAGATTGATTGAAGGCAATTCAAGATTATTTGGATATGCAAACTGAATGACATGCATGGCTAGTTTATATTGAATTTAGATTGCTCAAAGGGAGCTCATGATTATTTGGATATCTGAATAAAAGAGAAATTGAAGTCAATTCCACTACATGGATTAGTTGTCACTATTGTGGTTCGATAGGTGAACGATGTCATCAGGACATATATAAGGGGCCCCCTCAAGGGCCATAAGGACTTTGATTGATTAAATGCCACTTATGATTACTTGGGCATGCCAATTGATCAAATGGCACATGCTCAACTAGGAATTACCAGTTTTTGATACTTAGATGTAGGCATAAAAGAGAACACTGATCTCGATGTAGATAACTCACTCTCCACCACTCATTGGCTATTTCCCACTTCTCATTAGCTCCCCTATTCACCATACCAAAACTAACATGCATTTCTTTAATTTTGGAAAACTTTACCTATTTGGACTTTGCTTAAAAATCTGTCCCAAATGAAAAGTTTACTTTCTAAAAACATCTTCCCAAATCAAAAGTTTATTTTATGGAACATGGTTCTCCTCGGGGTTTGCAAAGGCATTTTGATTTCTTCCAGTTGTTGCAATTTTGTATTCGACATCGTTCAGAGTTGCGAAAGCTGGCGAGATTGGAATTTTTGAGAGATCGGTATTCAGTTCATGATTTCTTGGAGTATATTTGTATTCTTCCATGTTCGTTGATTTTATCAAATTTCTACTGGGGAGGTATTGACGAGTTTTTGTTTGTTTCAGGTATAGTGAAAGATCGTCTAAGAACTATAAGATTGATATGACTCATTATAAGGATGAAGATCTACATCCTGTTGCCGAGTTCATGAAGCAAATGTGTTTTTAACATAATATTGTCAATGTAAAAAGCAAGTGGTTGTAGCTGGTCATCATACTACTGATGCTTTATCATACCTGTGATTTGTAAGTTCAAGATTTGAGGTGTTGTTGAATCACACATATTATCATACATGTAATTTGTAAGTTCAAGCTACGCTTGAGGTGTTGAATCCAGATGAGGAGTTTGGAAATGTCAGGGAGTGTGAGACTTTTACAACAAATTGTGCAGTTAGTATGCAAGGAAGGTGGATGGTGTTCATGTGTTGGGAACTACTTCTACTGGAGTTTTTAGAGGGGAAGGAGCTTCTAGTAGTTTTGTATAGGTATGTGCATTGTTGTCATGTTTTTGTTGTTTTGTTTTTTAAATTTTGGGATTATCATTTGGCTTTATTGCAGATTTTTTCTATTTTAGGTGTCATAGCTAAAGTGGGGATGATGTGGGCAGATTGTTGAGGTTTGTTTGGTGTTTGAGTGTTGATCTTTCATCTCTTATTGTTGATTTTTGGAGTTTGGATCTTGGAGGCCTCTGTGTCAGTAGTGATGGTGGAGAATGCATGCACATTTGTGATTTGAAGAGAGTACGAGTGTTGTTGGAGTTACTGGTGTTGCAGAAGGTAGTGCCGGTGTAGATTCTGTTCGAGATGGGATGTTCGATCATTGAATGTGTGTGCAACAATGATTGATGAAGGTCTTTCTAAGGCTCTTCTAAGGTGATGGAGGTGCTCGATTGAGGTCAAAGTTAGAGCATGAAGTTTATTGAGGAGTTATGGCCTTAGGAGAAATGCATTGTTTTTTATAAGTCAACTATTGTTTAGTGGCTTGTCTTCACTTAGGTGTTATTAATTTTGTTAGTCGTGTATCATCTTTTTAGAAGAAGGCTTGATTTGATATTGAGTTTTTTGTTGTTTAGAACTCCACATTTTTTGATGTTGAATATATTTTGGTGCAACTTGTGTATGTTCTTTGAAATATTAATTTGATGCATATGAAGTTTTTTGTGGTGTTTTTATATTGTATGTTTATTGTGTAAGTCTTAAGATTGTGGTCGGGTTATTTTACATAGGCTTGGTAGATTTATTTTTGGTTTGTAAATTTTAAAATATGGTAGGTTGAAGTAGGGGGAACCTCTTTCTTTCTAGGAAAGTGGCTCAATTAGATGGAGATTGATCCTTGAGCTATACGTTGGTAACCTTGTGATGGTGGAGATTTGATCCTTCACCTATAAGAAGGTAACCTTACCTTGAGTTCCTAATTAGGCTTCAAAACTTGATAAGAAGTTTGTCAAAGAACGAGATGTATCCAAGGGTTATGATTCACGAGTTGCGATGTTGCTACTACAAGGAAAAGTAGTTTGGAATGCATTCGTAGATATTTATGTCTAGATGGAAGTAGCAACATGGAGCTCAAGCATAAGGGAGGACAAGTGCTTTGTATAGGGGTGCAAAGAAAATGTTGGACACGTGCACTCTATTTATTTTTCTATGAGCATTAGAACAACTCAACGGTGTGAAAACATTGCAAAGCAACACTCTCATCTCATCTATTTCTCTATTAAGGAGATGTTTAAATTTGAGCGGTTAGGACAATTGAAGAATGGAGGATCGTTGGATTAGATCAAATTGATATGAGCCATTGGATGCATTTTTTGGACACAATGCACTGGCTCTTTTTTGGATGCAGAGCTCTAAGTTGTACTTTCATGCTCCTTGGTCGCTGGTCGCCTACTTGCCATTGCAAGAGAAGAGACGTAGATGGGAGACTCAATAGCTCAATGTCTATGACTTGATTTGTAATCGCTAGAATCGTGTAAAACCCATCAAAATGGCAAGGTATGATTTTGATGTTCGTTCATTCACACCCTTGTGGCTGGGGGTACGATGTTTGTTGCCTAGCTTTGCCCTTTGCAAGGTGTATTATCCTCTGAGAGATGAGTAGTAGGCTATTGTGAGTATGCGGAATAGTGGCAAATTCTACGTCAAGATGCAAACAACTATCCCAATGTATTGGAACTTTATGATCCATCTATCAAGTGGCACTGGAGCTCCTCACTAATCCCTATAGTTAGAATTTGGATCAGGCCTTCAACAGATTCAATCTACCCACTTTGCGGCAATCCATGACTGTTTTGATAGCTCACAAAAAATTCTTGCTTAGAGCTCTCGCAATCAACTGCTTGGTTGTGCAAGGGATCACTGAAATTTCATCGAAAAAAGATAGCAGAAATATTTAGGAAGATTATGCATCCTCTGAACGATTATGCATCCCATGAGAGACTTTTGGTGATTTAGCGGTTCTCCTCCCTTTCACAATTTAATCATTTTTGTTGTGTAAATGTGGAAAATTGCCCACAAAAGCATTACGTTACCAAAATTTCACAAAGATAAAAAATATATTCAGTGGCATGGGCTACCAAGATTCGCATGATTGCAGATTTGTGAACGTTTTATGGAGGCTAATTGTGAAGAACATTCAGTCATGATAAAATATTTGGACCTCAGACAAGGAAGAGCTTTGCAAAGATATGGCTCTAATGATCTTTAGAGTGTTGAGGGTCCCTTGCTTTCACCCTCCGAAATGTGAAGCTATCTCAATGCAAGTGGCACCACAGTCAAACTATCCATGAAGGGAAGCTGCTCTAATTGCACTTCAAGCACCATGCCCATGATACGAAGTTTCTCAAATGATTAGAAGAGTTGAGTGAAAGTGATTGGGAAATCCACAAAGATCTTTGTGAAGAGGACCCTTTCCTGTCACAAGGCAAGAGACCATCCAATGTGGTATTTCGAGTACTCTCAAGGTGATATTCCTTAATATGTCATCTACATTTAAACTAAAAGACATAAAGATGTCCTAAATCTATCATGAAACCTCTAATATGGTAATCTAAATTGACAGTAAAAGTTGATCTTATAAGAGTATTGGTTGAAATTTGATCACAAGATTGCTCTTGAGTTTGGTTGAAGACATTATGTATAAGGGAAAAGCCCAAGGGAGGCTTTTCGCAGCCACGAGCCATTTTCATCTTGTGGAAACAATTGAGGGCCTCGTGAGAGGCTTTGAAAGTGACCTGCAAACTTACCTTCGTCATCTTCCAAGGTAATGTATTTTCAACAGTAGAGCCAACGAAGCAAACACAGAATTGTGAAACTGATTTGACATACGAGTCCATAGATCACAACTTCCTCGTAGGAACTGCCAATGATTAGACGACTAGAATTTAATTCTAGTTTAAGGCAGACCTTGACATATAAGGGAAAAGCCCAAGGGAAGCTTTTCCCCAAGATAAAAAGCCCACGTTGGGATTTTCTCGTACGTCAAGGCCCCGTGGGAGGATTTGAAAGTGACCCTCAAATGCACCTCCATCGTCTTCCAAGGTGATAGCGACCTGCGAAGATATTTCCGATCGCCAACATAGCAAGCGCAAATTTTTGAACATTGATTTCGACATGACAGTTGTCGACAGATGACAACTTCCTCATAGGAAGTGCCAACGATCAGATAGCTGGAACTTAATTCTAGCCGTTCTAGCCAATCGTGGACCTTGACGTATATGCCATGAACCTTAGCTCCCATTAGCATAGATTTACTTTTTCGACAGAGATGGGTTCCATCACAATAGCTTATGTTTTTTGGAGAGATGCGCTCTATTACAATAGCTTATGTTTTTTGGTAATGGTGATCATGAACTCTGTTCGTTTTGCCACTAGTATATCCTTAGTGAACCGGCTGCACCATTTCCTAGTGGAGCGTCCGCCCGTATGTAAATCCTACCTTTATTCATGGGGAGGAGGTGAGGAGGAGGTGAGATCTTTTTGCATGCCAGAACGAGGGTGAGGACGGTGGTCGGAACAAGAAGCGTTGGAGGAGGGCAGCGAGGGCAATCTTGGCCTCGAGCATGGCAAAGGTTTGCCCAACGCAGACGTGAGGACCCATGCCGAAGGTCATGAAGGCAGATGGATTAGATGAAGCCTTTGCCATGCCCTCCGTAAACCGCCCAGGATTGAATTCATGTACGGCAGCCCCCCAGAGCCTCTCGTCATGTTGGAAAACCAAGATCGACACCAGCGCCACTGACCCCTCCGCCATCACTAACACGAACGCTGCTGCTGGATACAACCTCAATGTATCATTCAACACCATCCCCACCTATAGCAGCAGAACTGCCATCAACCACGCGTTAAGCTCTTCTCAATATCGCACTCCATTCACATAGCGTCACTTTTTTCCAATCGTACCTACGATCTTGAGACTCATCGATTCCACCGTCGGTGCCTCCTTCATCTCGCACACCCCGACCAACTCCTCCCTCGCCTTCCCTTGCCACTCCTCGCTGCTCCCCTGCAGCATCACCGCCCACATTAGTAGTGTCGACGTCGGCTCGTGCCCCGCAAAGAAGAAGGTCTTGCACTCGTCCACGATCTCTTCTATCTCCAACGTTAAGTTCATTCTGCTGCCTTGCAATTCTTTCCTGTTTGCCGCCATCATCAACCCCACCAGATCATTCCCATATGAGCTCTCCTGCCCTGCTTTGACCGATTCCATGTGCTTGTAAATCATCTCGTGCAGCACCGTCTGGATTTGGCGGTTGAGCTTCCAACGATAGTGATTCATGGCAGTGGGCACAAATCTGAACGACACGTACAAACGGTAGAGAAAGTTTAACCAACCAGAAATCTCCTAATGAATTTTCCAATGCAAAAACCAATCTTTCAGAACATTAACTTGAGTCAATCTGAAGCAAAGATAATCTATGAACGCTTCTCTGGACCAGCACTGAATCAAGATACAGAAAAGAAAGGCTGGGAGAGCAAGTACCTTGATCCTGGAATGCAGATGCTACGATTCATAATCTTGTCGACCAAGACTTGCTGTTTATGTTGTATCTTAAAAACTTGCCCTCTGAGAAGCTGCTCCCAAAAGCGGCGTGTGCAATAACGTCTGCAGTCAAATTTCAACTCTGCCCCTCAATTTCCTTACATTTTGATGCCTCTTTATCGATCTCGACTCCCCATTTCCCCATCATAGATACCGCGCATGTTGCCATTGTTGGCGTCATAGCCTTTATAGAGTACATATAATCACACGCCACATTAGACATGATTTACCTCAACGCTGGTGCTTTATAAGTGAAGAATGAAATTGACTGGTCAAAGTGCTAACAATTTTTGGAATGCACCTTCAGCTTCTCCATAAAGAAAGTTGGGCTGACTATTTGCCGACGCTGAGCCCATTTCTCTCCTTCGAGTGACGCTAGATCTAGGCTGATCAAGTCACCCATGTCAGGTCTTACTTTGGGATTGGGCCCAAATTTATTCGAGAGAACCTCCCTACCCTACTCAGGCTCTATCACAAACACTCTGGCCTGAGGGCCAAACCAAAAGAAAAACGGGTTGCCTCCACAAGCGCATTCAGAGAAGACAAGCCTAAGGACAATTTTACAGAAAAATGAGGCGAGAGTTCTTGCAAGGCTTACCAAAATTCTCTGACCATGCATATTAATGCGGTAGAGTCCGTGGCCCAATGTCATGGGAGAGCTGGCGCATAGGAGATTTACAAGCTTGTCTACTCAACGAAGAGATTTCCAGGATGTTTCCGCTAAGGAAACGGTAAGGCATAATATTCAACCCTTGAGCTTCGAAGAAGTGCTTAGTTCGGAAGGGCTTCAACCACAGGATGTTCTCAAATTCACTCCAAACTGAGTAGAATACACTGATAGCAAAGAGAGCAAGGATCCGCAGACCGACATTCCATGAGGTTATGGTGAACTCAATAGTTATCCAATATGCGAGGTTCTCTCTCTCTCTATCTTCACAAAACAAATGTAGTATTCAAACGGTACTAAAACCTAGGAGGTCCCGCAAAGCAAGTTCGATGTAGGAGAGAGCTGGAAAATGGCACGCATAGTTTATTATATGGCATGTGTCGTTTAGGAGGCTCCATGGAGCTTCCATCCCCTTGGAATCTCAAGCTCTACCTGCACGAAAATCACAGAATTCATGACGTTATGCTAATAGATCCATGCTCCTCCCATTTTACATACGAGTAGCATGACCCATTTCCAAGAGGTTAGGGACCTTGAAGATAAGATTGATATATATGGGTAAAGGTTTCTTGTCACCCTTTGATTTTTTCATCCATTGAACTATGGCTTCATACTTATTCTTTCCTTCTTGATATGTATCCCTAATACCTAAATGATGATCACGACATCAAACCTATCTTGTTTTTCCCTTGGCACAATGGTACGTAGGATCCTCTCTTCCACACTATACTTTCCCTCCTTTTCCTAGCTATCTCGCCATCGCCCTCCTATCTAGGTGTCTCTCTATTCCCCTCATAGCTTCACAACCCCTTAACCCTCCGTCTAGTCTCTCTCCCTTTGTGGACTTTGCCCCGTCCTTGTAGCCCTCAAGATGAGCCCATGATCACATTCCTACTCTACTCATCACCTTAAAGATTCACTCTCACTTTAGATGTAGCTTTTTGGTGTTGCACCCTTGGAAGAATCAACAGGCTCCCCTCCACCCATGTATTCATCTACCAGCTCTGCATCACCTATTTTCCATAGTTGCACTTCTTGGTTGTCTTCTTATCTTCTTCTTGTATCAAAAGAAAGTTATACAAATAAATATAGATAGATTTAGATGCACATCCAAGGAAATGCCCACATAACACATAGCTTCTAAAAGATAAATTATGAGGATCCTAAAGTACCTTGACATGGATTCCCTAAATCCTTTCTACATTTTTGGCAAACTTCACCTCTACTACAATTCCTTATGTGCATGCAACACGACTATTACTTCTTTTACTCCTAGTGCACTTCATCCAAATGTGGGTTAAGAGAATGAGAGAGAGAGAGTAGGGGGCGCGGGGGTGGGGGAGGGATTGATTAGTGTCTTTGTTTAGTGTGGTTATAGGGAAGGGTTGGCATAGGATTTGCGATCAACAGCCAAGACAAAGTTTGATTAATGTTTGAAGGGGAATTTCTATTCGATCTTCATGCCTATGTCCTCATCTTCGCTAGCATTTTTCTTTAAGCTTATAGTGTAGGAGGAAGTAGGGCCCTATATGATCATTCATCGGATAATGGAAGCATCACAAGACGACATAGTTTGAGTTGTGGCATCCCTTTTTATCACTCTCCTTCTTTTGGAGAGTATTTCCAATCTTCAATGGGAAGATGGAGCTCCTCGTGTGGTGCCAATGCTCATTGTGACTCCATTGTAGATGTAGGAGTGAATAGCAACCTCACGATGGTTCTAAGGGCCAACTTTCTACCCTATGATCAAAGATTTCGAGGATGTAAAACTCACCAAGTGCCGCTTGATTTCATGGGAGACTTCAGTTCATTCAGAACTCCATGGAAAGTATGACATTGCAACAACCAAGCTGGGTGTCCTTTTTGCTCCCTTTGCTCCTACGAGCTTGAATTTGTCGTTGTTGCTTTTGGTTCCTTTAAGCAGATCGGAGGTTGGGATTTTTGGATGTTTTTGCTATTTTTTTAATGTTTGATAGCATGGGGTTCGTTTTCATGCCTCCCTTCTGAACATTGCGGGCCGTCAATAGAGAAAAACAATAAATTTTCATGGATTTACTATCATTTCTATGTTGTGTTTCGGTGTGATCACTCTACCTGGTGATACCTCTCCCTTTGTCCACTGCAAATGTCGATACTGAGGCTTCACAATTTTGTTATTTACCAATTGTACCATGGCAGAAAAGCGTAGTCCTTCAAACAGTCTGTAGCCTTGCTTGATTTTTCGGTATAGGACCGTCTGGAACTCATTAAACACGAATTCCATCTCCTCCTCTTCCTTTTTTTGCGTTGCCTGGGCTTTGCCATCTCCTCCTGACACTCGATCATCATTAGACTCTATTTAACTCTTCAGAAAATGCCTGCCTCTTTCGCTTTGAGTGCGGGATCTTCCTGACTGGTTTCTTCAAAACGTTTGTCTTAGAACCTACTGAAGGGAATCCAATTTGCATCATAGGCTTCTGATAATACTACCAAAATCCTTCATAAACCGTCCTTCCATCAATCATTTTTATTTTGCGTTAGATATGAACGATGCCAAGCTGCTGTTTATTCATGGAATGCCTCATTTGAACGAAATGGGCAGTACAAATTTGCCTACATGTTGCACCAGTGACTCGCGATCTAGTAGCAAAAACCTATCCCACACGTTGGAATGGAAATCCATGAAGGGATCAAAAGGCTTGCACCGCTCCTTTACATTTGGAGTCGCTTGAGCAAGAAGAACAGCTTGCACATAGCCAAACGCAAATGCTGATGGCCATGTGGATACCTCCCCTGCAATCGAGTTAACAAACCAACAATAGTTGTCGTCAAGGTCCCAAACCACCAGACTCCAATGTTCCCTACATGAATAATTAAGAATTATTATTATTTAACACAATGTTGTCAGTATAAGATGAAAATAAAGGTTGCCATGATACTTACATCTCGTGATATGCCATAAATAGGACTCACGTGCCATGTAAATGTAAAGGCTGTAACCATTTACAAACATCGGCTATCGTCTTTTTGCTATCGCTAAGTATAGGAGAAAGGAGGGAATCCAACATATACACACGGTTTTGTACGGCTCTACCAAATCGTGAGATAACTATATTGCACTAACAAATAAATGAATATTAGCTTATTAGATTTAATCAAAATATTGAATTATCAAGCAGAGAAAAAGTTTGTATCAAACCTGAGAATGGCCATCATAACGTTGTTATTGACCTCATTTGAAGCTCTAGAGAGGATTGAAATCTCCTCTCCCCCAAATTCAAGATACTGAGGTCTATGTTGAATCATAACCCTAACATTAAAAGAGCTTCCCAATTCTTCCAATGAAGCCATGTTTGTAGAGTTGAGGTCTTCTATCCCCTTTGACTCTTTGACGGCATTCATTTCACACTCCTCTGAGCCATTATCTATTTGCCTTGTGGGAGGGTCCATAATGTCGCCCTTAATGATTGCTTGAATGGTACATGTTATAAATGCATAGAGATGCAAATCCGTATATGTTGACAGTGTGGTGTCATTTTGTATCTCAAAAATTTGACCAAGTACCAAAAAGCAATTGTAGCCCACCCTCCATCCACAATTATAGATGTGGCTATTCTCTTGATGTGATACCTGACATGTTATATACTCTATTTGTTGTGCCAAGTCACATTGAACACACTATTCAAAATTTTTGGACTTGTGTAAAGTCCAATTTGAGAAATGGACTAAAAAATAGTACAAAATTCTTGAATATACTAGTAATGTTGTTTTTTGAACTAGATTTGCCAACTCAAAACAAAAGATTTAATGATTAAGTACTAAGAACATCAATGCATAACCAAATCTCTTACAAAGGTGGTCTACATAAACATCTTCATAACTTCACAAAAATCTCTTACAAAGTGGTCTACATAAACATCTTCATAACTTCTTGTGAATTGAGCTACTATCACCTAAGAACATCAATAAATGACCAATAATAGATGACCAATTCTCTTAGAAAGGTGGTGTAAATAAACACCTTTATGTATAAGTGGTGTGTACACACCTTTTATGACCATTTCTTTTAGAAAGGTGGTGTACATAAAGCCCTTAGAAAGGTAGTGTAGATAAATCCTTTTATGTGTAAGTAGTGTACATATACACCACACTTGGTATTAAAAAACACCCTTAACTATAAAAATACATTTGACATAAAGTTTAAAATACACCATTAAGTATAAAATGTCCCTCATAAACAATCTTTATACACAATAATGAGAGTAAAGAAATCAAAAAAGTAGTAAACTTTTTATTAGATATTCGCTTTACATAGAAGTTCAAAACTTGTGATTACAAAGCCGTTAGCCATCATGTTACTCAGTACCAATGTCCTCAATGCCAGGCCCTTGACTACCAGGGTCCTGACTAATAGGCTGCTCTAAGATTGGAGTCTCAGTAGCAAGGTCCTCAGTAGTTTGCTCTTCAATTCCAAGCACCTGACTAGTAGGCTGCTCTAGAGTCTCATGACCAAGTTCTTGGTAAGTAGGGACCTAGCAACTAGGTTCCTGACTAGTAGGCTGCTCTGGAGTCTATAAGGTCATGGTTGAAGAACCATCTATGCCTCCTAGTAACTCCTCCTGGTCATGCTTTGCCTCGTCCATACCTTCTTTGAGTAAAGCTTCCTTGCTTGATCCACTTGCCTGTCCTTCACCCAAGATCGATCCACTTGCATGTCCTTTACCCAAGATCAAGGGTGCCTTCCTCACTTTTAATTTTAAGGGAAGTGCTTCCACCTCTTTAGCCTTATCTTTTCCTGTGACATGCTGTACTACTATAACTTCTTGTTGCTGCGAGCCTTCCCGTATGATGAGTGAAACCTCCTTGACTCTAGTTGACAATTGATCACCCTTATTCTTTGTGCGGATTTCTTCTTGCCGTAAGTCATCGGATGCAGAGCTTTCATCCTCATCATCACCTGAGCTAGAATCATCACCCTCAGACTCACTACCCTCTTCTTTGACATTTTCCTCTTCAAAGAAGGTAGTGCAACTGTAATATGTGTCAAAGAACTCAATTTGATGGGGGGTATCAATGACATTTACATTTCTACCTTGGCGTAGCAATTTCTCAACAGCAAAACCCATTCGATACAATGCTACTTCCCACCCATCATTCAATAAATTCTTTGTCATCTCTAGTATCACATCAGGATCCATCGGCTTTCTGTAATCCACCATTGCTGCATCAAGCTTAACCTTATTGTCCTCAAAGTAATGAAGCTTGAGAGTCCTTAAAGGAATTTGGATTGATCACCCTTATTCTTTGTGTGGATTTCTTCTTGCCATAAGTCATCAGATGCAGAGCTTTCATCCTCATCATCACCTGAGCTAGAATCATCACCCTCAGACTCACTACACTCTTCTTTGACATTTTCCTCTTCAAAGAAGGTAGTGCAACTGTAATATGTGTCAAAGAACTCAATTTGATGGGGGGTATCAATTACATTTACATCTCTACCTTGGCGTAGTAATTTCTCAGCAGCAAAACCCATTCGATACAATGCTACTTTCCACCCATCATTCAATAAATTCTTTGTCATCTCTAGTATCACATCAGGATCCATCGGCTTTCTGTAATCCACCATTGTTGCATCAAGCTTAACCTTATTTTCCTCAAAGTAATGAAGCTCGAGAGTCCTTAAAGGAATTTGGATTAGATTGCCACCACCCCTCAATAAGAAGCACATCAAGAAAGGCTGCAAGACTTGAATGGCAGTGCCTTCCAAGATAGTCATATGATTACGTAGGACTATACCATGGTATACTTTTGAAAGTAAATACCCAAATGCAGATGTCAAACTCGCATATAAGGCATCCCTTTGTGATTCTGTCACGAACAGGACCAACGTTGATCTTTTCTTATCTGCCATAGGACCTTCTACGATAAACCGCACAAGTTCAACTATCTATGACACTACAAGGTCTTGCAATTCATCTATGAAAAATACGCATGGCTTCTCCCAAGCATGACCGCTCATTGTTATGAAATGCTCTGTATCAATGCCATTGATGTGTGCAAATTTTGTATCATTCTCTGATAGCAGGATATCATAAGAGAAGCTGAATGGAGAACCATCATCTAAACCACCAAGTGCTCTACCTTGGGTAGTGGACTGCAAGGCCTTTTTCTTGATGTCCATATATTCTGTCTCAACGACCTTTGGCATTTTTGCTCTTAGATCCTTTGTTGGTGTGGCATCTGCATCCATTGAAGCGAACCACTTTCTAGCCCATGTCTTATCAAGGAGTTGACCTAGGCTAAGTGCTTTCTTCTTATCCACATCAATTGACTTGCCAGCTAACTCATCATCAGATTTCAAGAAAAATAATAGTGCCGAGAGAGCAGCCTCACTTTGAATCATTCGGGTGACCACTTCATCTAAGTTGCTATGCTTGCTCTTGTTTCCAAAGAAGCAGTCACCACTTGGGATCTTCTTGCATACTTCTTCTGTTATTGCATCTGGAACAAACCTTAATGCTCTCCACCAAACAATAGACATCGGTTTCTTTATTTCTTTCCTCTGAGTTGCAATGTGCTCTGGTGCCTCAAAGGATATCTTCCCTGTTTCATATGCTTGGCAAACATCCATGATGCTCTGAAACACTGAGTCCTCGCGGAAGACAATGCAAGTAACATCCCTGTTGTGCAACAGATTGGATATACCCCCCAACCTGTTGCTTGATTGCACAAATCAAGAAAATTCTCGATTTGTGCAACATGTTGGATATACCCCCCAACTTGTTGCTTGAGCAACACGTATTTTCTTGATTTGTGCAACAGATTGGATATACCCCCCAACCTGTTGCTCAAGTAACAGGTTGGGGGTATATCCAACCTGTTGCACAAATCAAGAAAATTCCTTGATATTTACAATAGGTTAAGTGCACCATTAACCTATTCGACTTGCAACAGTTTGGAGGATATATCAAACCTATTGCACAAATTGAAAAAAATCATAAAATTTTGATTTTATTTTAGGGTTAGGGTTTAGGGTTTAGTATTTAGGGTTAAGGATTTAGGGCTTAGGATTTAAGATTTAGTGTTTAGGGTTTTGTATTTATGATTATGTTTTTAGGGTTTAGGGTTTAGGATTTAGGGTTTAGGGTTTAGGGTTAAAAATCTAGGGTTTAGGGTTTAAAATCTAGGGTTTAGGGTTTAGCATTTAGGGTTTATGATTATTGTTTTAGGGTTTAAGATTTAGGTTTTAGGGTTTAGTATATAAGATCATGAGCTTAGAGTGTAGAATCTAGGGTTTAGAATTGAAAATTAGGTTTTAGAATTTAAGTTATAGGGATTAGGATTTAAGGTTTAGGGATTATAACTGTTATATAAGTTTAAGAGCTTAGATTGTATAACCTAAGATTTAGGGAACTTTAGGATTTAAGATTTAGGGTGTAAGATTTAAGATATATAGACTATATAAAATATGCATTCTAAAGTATTTAGTTTAGATATATATAGACTATATGTTATATGCTTTCCAAAGTGTTTTGTTTATAGGTACGATCCATTGCAAAGGCTTTACTTTAAGTAAGTATAAGTCTACCTAGTCAAAGTATCCTACTGATTAGGGACAAGCACATAGGCTAAAAGCACACCGATTCATATTTTTTTACATTCATGCTACATGGTGTATCAGAAGGTACGATCCTTTGTAAAGGCTTTACTTTAAGTAGTTACAAGCCTACCTAGTCAAAGTATCCTACTGATTAGAGACAAGTACATAGGCTAAAAGCACACCGATTCATATTTTCTTACATTCATGCTGCATGGTGTATGAGAAGAAATGAAAAAGTATGTGATAAGAAATATTCGAAGAAATATGTATTCCATATCATGGATATCATGGATATCTGGTGGTTGCTAAAGTAAAAAAATGATATGGATGCAATGATAGTATAGTCTTCTAGATTCTATGGTTTTAAATACCTACCTTACAAATACATTATCTAATTTTTCATTCTTCGACTAACTAACAAGTATTATACACATGGAATCATGGATATCTGATGCTTGCTAAAGTAAAAAAATGATATGGATGCAATGATACTGTAGTCTTTTAGATTCTATGGTTTTAAATACCTACCTTACAAATACATTATCTAATTTTTCATTCTTTGACTAACTAACAAGTATTATACACATGGAATAAAAGCATACATGCTAAAAGTAAGTGTGTAAATTTTAATATTTTCTTATTTTTTAAATTAATTTAATTCTTTTATTGACTACTTTTTAAAATTGAAAGATTATTAGTATATAATCTACATAATTTCAAATGTTATTAATGTATAATATTAATTATTTATATATTTATTTAAATTTATATAATAATTAATTTATATTTATATTAGTTTTTAAGTTAATAATGTATAGAATAGCAATATATTCACTAATTCTTCATTGTTTTAAGAGTAAGTATTATATAAAGCACATATGCTAGAAGACCTCCCTTTCAAGTTATATTTTTTAAATTAATGTATTTATATATTTATTTATATAATAATTATATAATATTTATATTAATTTATAGATTAATAATATATATTTTTAGCAAAATTATATTTTAACATTAGTTAATAAAAATTTATTATATTATGGAGTAAAAATATTATAAATGGATTTCTTATATTAATAAAGTGTCGTGAGAAGAGTTTTTTGGAAAGATTTATGATTAAATTTTGTTTTGAAGTTGTTGCGTACGCAATAGGTAGGGACATTTGAGTGGTTTTGAGGTTGATAGAGAAATTTGTAATAAAGTGTCGTGAGAAGAGTTTTTTGGAGAGATTTATGATTAATTTTTGTTTTGAAGTTGTTGCGTACACAATAGGTAGGGAGGTTTGAGTGGTTTTGAGATTGAGAGGGAAATGTGTAATAGATTGTTTTTTTTTAAAGGAGTTTTTTGGAGAGATTTATGATTAAATTTTGTTTTGAAGTTGTTGCGTATGCAATAGGTAGGGAGGTTTGAGTGGCTTTGAGGTTGAGAGAGAAATTTGTAATAGATTGTTTTTTTTTGTTGATGAGTTTTTTTGAGAGATTTATGATTAAATTTTGTTTTGAAGTTGTTGCGTACGCAATAGGTAGGGTTTGAGTGGTTTTGAGGTTGAGAGAGAAATTTGTGCATACGCAATAACTTCAAAACAAAATTTAATCATAAATCTCTCCAAAAAACTCCTCAAAAAAAAAAACAATGGGAGGGGTTGTGAGAGTTTGAGGTAAAGAGGAAAATTTGTGGGAAAAAAGATTCAATGCAAAAATGGTTTTTTAAGTTGTTGCGTACACACAAGTTTTTGAGAAAATGATCGGATTTGAAAAAAAATTCAAATTTATAAAAACTTGATTCTTAGAAGTTCTTGCGTACGCAATAGGTTAGAAATGAACTCACCTCTTGCAACATTTTGAAAATTTTTGAGAATCTTGCAACAGGTTGATGAGAGGAGAGAAGCGTGGAGTGTAAACGAATGATCTTTGAATGAAAGAGAGAATGAAGAATGTTCTACTTATAGTGAACCTAAAAGAACTAAAAAAACCTTAAAAGCTAAAAAAAGCTGACTTGACCTAAAAGCTATCCATTTCCTATAAAACTCTACTTCTCCTCATTCTATCTCACAACTCTCTTATTCTCTCTCACAACTTTCCTGGAGCTCCACCACCTCTCCACTCAGGTACTCCCTCCCTTCCTCTTCTCCAGCTTCCTCTCTCCCCTCCCTTGCCCTCCCCTCCCCCTCCCTTCTCCTCTCCTCCTGCTTCTCCCCTCTCTTCCCCTCTCCTCCCTTCCCCCTTCCCCTCTCCTCCCTGCCTTTCCTTTTGCTTCCCCTCCTTGCCCTCCCCATGGGCTCTTCCCCCTCCCTTCCTCTCCCTCCACCTCCCCGCAGGCCCCTCCCTCCCGCTGTTCATTCCTTCCCCCTCTACCGTCCCTCCCTTCCCCCCGTCCCCCGCCCCTTCCCCTCCCCCTTGCCCCCCCTCCCCCGCCCTGCCCCCTTTCCCTCCCCCATACCGCCCCGCCCCCTTCCCCTCCCCCTTGCCCCCCACCCGCCTTGCCCCCTTTCCCTCCCCCTTGCCTCACCCCCTTCCCCTCCCCCTTGCCCCCCCCGCCCCGCCCCCTTCCCCTCCCCCGCGCCCGCCCCCTTCCCCTGCCCCTTCCGGGGAGGGGGGGGAAGGGGCAGGGGAAGGGGGCAGGCGCAGGGGAGGGGGGCTCGACGGGGAGGGGGGGGAAGGGGGAAGGGAAGGGGGCAGGCGCGGGGGAGGGGAAGGGGGCGGGGCGGGCAAGGAAGGGGGCGGGCGGGCGCGGGGGAGGGGGGCTCGATGGGGAGGGGGGAGGAAGAGCAGACGGGGAGGGGGGGGAAGAGGGAGGGGAGGGGGGAGCCGACGGGGAGGGGGGGGAAGGGGCAGGGGAAGGGGGCGGGCGCGGGGGAGGGGAAGGGGAAGGGGAAGGGGGCAGGGCGGGGGGGCAAGGGGGAGGGGAAGGGGGCGGGCGCGGGGGAGGGAAAGGGGGCAGGGCGAGCGGGGCGGGCGGGGGGGAGGGGAAGGGGTAGGGTGGGCGCGGGGGAGGGGGGCTCGACGGGGAGGGGGGGAAGAGCAGACGGGGAGGGGGGGAAGGGGGAGGGGAAGGGGGCAGGCGCGGGGGAGGGGAAGGGGGCGGGGCAGGCAGGGGGGCAAGGGGGAGGGGAAGGGGGCGAGGGGAGGGGGAGAGGGGGAGCAATAGGGGGGCGAGGGGAGGGGGCCGAGCGGGGGAGGGGAGGGGCAGCGGCAGGGGAAGGGGAGGGGGCAAGGGCGGAGCGGGGAGGGGAGGGGGATCCCCACCTGTTGCGCATGCAATAGGAGCCCCCTCCCCCACTGTCACCCCGCCCCCTCCCGCTCCCCCTTCCCTGTGCCCTCCCCCTCCCTCGCCCCTTTCCCTCCCCACGCCCTGCCCCCCTCAAAATTAAAAAGTTAAAATAAATAAAACTCTAAAAAAAAATAAATTTTAAATATAAAAATAAACTAATTAATTAAAATAAAATAATTAAAAAAGGAAAAAAATTATTTTATTTTAAAAATTAAAAATAAATAAAACTTAAAATAATATTTAATTAAAAATTTATTTAATATTTTGAGTTTGAAAATCATTGTAATTCTCATTTTTTATTTTTGATTGTTTTTCAGAAAACTATGGCTTCTAGTTTTGGTTCCAAGGTGTCTTTCAAATACCTTGAACATGCTTGGTATTTTATGGAGCGCAAGTCAAAGTATTTTTTGGTGATCACTGCAGAGAATATATCAAGCATGAAATATTCTACAGAGGCAGTAAGAAATGGTGGCATGGTCTCAAACATCAACATTAAAGAAAACAATTTGATAGAAGTTGTGTGCAAAGGAAAGAATGATGAGGTGGTTTACAAGTCACGAGTTACTCACAAGCACTTCTTGAAGCCGTTACCAGATTCAATTGAGGGATCCCAAGAATTACTTAGTGCCTTAGAAGCATTGAAGAAAATGTGGGATGCATTTCCAAGTGGTGGTGTTGTACCTTTAGCAGCAGTAAGTACGCCATCTATAACATATAAACCTCAAGTACCGTCAATATCTGTGGCGGTAACTCCGGTAACTCCGGCAAGTGTAACTACAGTATCTCCAACTGTACCTACACCATCGACTACTGCAACTAGAGGAACAAGAAGGAGTGATCGTGGAGCAGATTCAAGTTCTACAGCTATTCCCAGAAAGAGAGCAAAAATAACTCCTACTCCACGTGCAAATCATTCAAGTGCAGGCTATTTAAAACCAGGCAAAAAATTGGATAGCGATGAAGAGGAGGATCCGCAAGAAGAAGATACAAGTCTCGAAGACTTTTCTATAAGTGTGGTAGACTTACATCCTCCAGAGGGATACATTTGGGGATTTTCACAATTCAGCGTGGCCACAATGCTTATTGATCGAGCTTTGTTGTTCACAAATCAAAGAAAGCTAGATAAGATATTTGCACGCAAATTGTATGAAGATACGAGGAAAACAAGAACTCCAGTTGCCACTAATATCACTCTTTGTCCTATGGCGTTTAAGAGACTTCAAGAAAATGATCCTACATTGCCTGATGTCACATTTCAAAAGCGCGTGGACTTTCTTAATGCTTTTGAGAACTTTAGAAGGAGTGACTTTGTTCGTGGAGAGGCTTTGTACCAAAGCCGATATGGGAGTGACATCAAGAAGAGATACATGCTGGCAAAGAATAGATTCTTGGAAAGATGCAGGTTTGAGCCCATTGATGGGCAACACTTTTGTGAAGCTTGCAGGATCGCCCTTGATGAGGGAAGAAAAGGAAACTTGCCACAGATTGAGTGGATGGAAAAGTTTCAATGGGTCATTTGTCATATATGCATATTTAACGATGACTCGAAGTACATTCTAGAATCAGAATGGCTGAATTCTGCTCCATTTAGGTTGAAAAAAAGCTCTTCTCTTTCTGAGATCTTGATAAAGGCAAGGGAGTTATGGATGGGCTGTGGAAAGCCACAAACAGTGAAGGGTAGGAGACCTACATCTGAGTACATGGCAAAGAGGACTCGGTTCTATAGATGCTTGAAAGGTGTTGTAAGTAATACGCAAGGCATACCAGGTAATAAGGTTGAGGCAAAGGATTTGAACACCGCCGTTGCCGATTTGTGCAACAGGTTGGATATACCCCCAATAGGAGTATATCCAACCTGTTGCACAATTGGGGGTATATCCAACCTGTTGCACAAATCGAGAATTTTCTTGATTTGTGCAACAGATTGGATATACCCCCCAACCTTTTGCTCAAGCAACAAGTTGGGAGATATATCCAACAACAGGCCTCCAACCTGTTGCTTGGGGGATATATCCGACAACAGGCCTCCAACCTGTTGCTCAAGCAACAGGTTGGGGGGTACCCCCAACCTGTTGCACAAATAAGAAAAATTCTTGATTTGTGCAATAGGTTGGATATACTTCCCAACCTGTTGCTCGAGCAACAGGTTGGGGGTATATCCAACCTTGCACAAATCAAGAAAATTTTTCAGTTGTAGGTTGGATGTTGTAGGTTGGATATATTCCCCAATTGTATATCAAATTGTTGCACAAATAAGAAAAATTCTTGATTTGTGCAACAAGTTGGATATATCCCCCAACCTGTTGCTTGATATATCCAACCTGTTGCTCAAGCAACAGGTTGGGGGATATATCCAACCTATTGCACAAATTAAAAAAATTCATTAAATTTTGGTTGTATTTTAGGGTTAAGATTTAGGGTTTAAGATTTAAGATTTAGGGTTTAGGATTTAAGATTTAGGGTTTAGGATTTAGAGTTTAGGGTTTAAGGTTTAGGATTTATTGTTTAGGAGTTTAGGATTTAGGGTTTAAGAATTAAATGTTTAAAGTTTAGGATTTACGGTGGTTAAGATGTTTTGGTATTAATTATTTAAAGTTTAGGATGTAGGGTTTAGGTTTAATGCCTTCTCTGCTAGTTTTGATATAGAAGTTATTAAGTAATAATAAGCTCAATGATTATTTATTATGTTCATTTTGAGTTGCTAATCTACTTTTATACATAAAACAGGTATTCACCCTAACAGAGGGTATGGATTTGGTGTTATATAAGAAGAATGAAGTGGTGGCTTTTGGATGAATTCATAGTCTTGATCCTATGAATGTGTGTCATTTCCAACATTGTGGTGAGAGAAGATGTGTAGTGATAATCACCAATGTTGTAAATCCTGAAGTGCATTTAAAATATCCACATGGAGACTTTGAAACATTGGGAGATATCTTACAATGTGACATATTTGATATGCAAGCACACAGAACACTCTGGGACCAAGATGAAATTGTTCCAAAGACATACTTTCAAGATATCAAGAAAACTTATTTTCAGGGGGAAAAAGTAGAGATGTTATCTTGCTCCGGAGAAGTTTTAGCAATTGGCAACTTTAAGGGCTATGCTCAGAGTTTTCTCTGTATAGTGGAGATAATTAAGTTGACTAGTGCAGGTGTCATTCAAAATGCAATGGATAGTACTTCACAATTAGACGTCCATAATACTACGTCTCACAAGTTCATAGTACTTGTAAATGGGGTTAGCTTTCGTGAAATCAAGTTTGCCCAAGACAGTTTCCTTCAATGTCATGCAAGACACACCGGAATATTATCAGAAGAAAAAGACTATAACACAAATGGGATCCAAATTGATAAGAAGCTATAGTAGTAATCAAGAGTATCATAGTGGCATGCTCACAGTATTGAGGACATTATAGTAACAGATGTTGATGTAGAAAAGTTTTCTTGTGTTGCAAGTGACTCAAATATACTCACTCGTATAGAAGACTTGTCTTGTGTTGCAAGTGACTTGAACAGGCTCACTGGTATAGAAGACTTGTCATGTGTTGCAAGTGACTCGAACAGGCTCACTGGTATAGAAGACTTGTCCTGTGTTGCAAGTGACTCGAACAGGCTCACTGGTATAGAAGACTTGTCTTGTGCTACAAGTGACTCAAACATGCTTATTGATATAAAAGACTTGTCTTGTGTTGAGAATAATAAGATGGGACCACAAAGAAAAATACACGCAAAGATCGATGGGATAAGTGATGCAATAACAGGAATTGATGATATTAGTGACAATGATCATGATGTTACCACTCGAATACAAGGCAAAAGGGGCAGAGAATCTGAGACTTGTCATGTTGTTCGTGATATTGTTGCTAGCATGCCAGAGAATATAGATGGGAGAATCTTGAGTTACGAAGGAGAAACAGTTCAACCACAAAATTCAAGAGGCATTGGCAACAAATTGACATCAATGAACATGTCGACCAGATTGCCATTTCCAAGATATTATAAGGTATCAAATAATTCTCAAGCCCACACAGCATTTGATTATAAAGATGAAGATTCAAGGGAAATGGATTCGAGGTTTGATGGTCTTACAACTAGAAAACGCAAGACACTATTTACAAAAAGAAAGTATGTGAGTGTGAAGAGGCAAAGAATCATGGCATCAATTCCAGAACCAAAGAGACATGTGATGCTATCCGAGGAGAATATGGAAAGGATGCTTATGCGAGTTTGTTGCAAGAGACTTTGCATTAGAAAAGTTGGGAAAGATGATCGTGCAGCCATACGCCTTGGTATTTGGAGTAAGACAGTGCCTAATAGACATAACTATCTTCTTCAAGAGTTTTCATGCTTTCTTCATCAAGGCACTAATCAAGATTTGAGCACAAGACACTGTAAACCTAGATTGAAACCGATGGTTAATGGGAGACCCATTTGCAATCGAGGATATCAATGGTTAACTGGACTATCACATGGCACATACTGGACCATCTGGGCAGAGGTGAAAGAAAAAGTTATTCATACAATTCATGGAAATACCTACAAGCTTAAATGCCATGGAAGCACTATAAATGCAACCGCAACATTAAAGCAAGTTCTCGAAGACCATGCATTACCATAGCCTCATCTTCAACAAACAATGCTAGATGGACGTGTCGAATGCCAACAACATCTTCCTTTGGGAATGACAAAGAAGGTCATCCTAGAAACTGTCAATAAAACTTTACAAGACAGAGATGAGAGCATGATTTCACGATCAACCTTGTACAAAATTTGGCGTAGAGATTTTTGCCATGTCAAGACACCATCAAAGCAAAGGATGTCAAAATGTAAGACATGTGATGAATTAAAAAATGCCATTGAACATAGTAAATGTGAGCAGCAGCGAGGAAGATATATTAAATGGCGATCAATCCATTTATGTCATGTGCAGGATGCTCGAAAGTTGTATGCTTCTTGGAGAGAGGAAGCTATTTCACATGTCGATAAGTCCATGTGCATCACCATTGATGGCATGGACCAGAATACAACCACTTTGCCATGATATAGACGTATCCCACTGGCATTGGAGGGCAAACGTGGACTAAAAACACACTTGTGTGGAGTATTAGTACATGGATACCGAATCTTTTATGATGTATGGATTGATAGTTTGCATGACCATGATAGTAACTAGGTTGTTACATCAATCATGAAAGCAATAAGAAAGGTCAAAGATGCTCATGGATGTTTGCCTAACACATTGCAAATACAAGCTGATAATTGTTGGAGAGAGAACAAGAATAAATATATATTTGCTTTATGCTCTATGCTGGTTGGTTTGAAAATATTTGAAGAAGTGGAAGTTGGCTTTCTTCTTGTCAGCCATACACATGAAGACATAGATCAAATCTTCAGTGTTATCTCTGGTGAGTTGAAGGCAATGGATGTTTTGACAATGGAGGATATGCTATTTTGAATTGGAAAAAAAATTGGAGGTTCTCGCAAGGAAGAATCAGAAGTGGCTATCTTAGAGAGGATGGTAGATTGGAGAGCATTCATAGAGCCACATTTACAAACAGGAGATGATGCCCTAATAGGACACACAAATCCACACTACTTTCGGTTTCACATGCATAACAATATTCCAGTGATGCAATGGAAGCACTACTCAGTAGATGGAGATCATTTATGGAGTGAGTCATATGCTTTATTACAACGAATAATTCCATTGGAGGAAACTAGATTTGTTCTTGCAAAAAACAAATCACTTGACATAAACGAAATGAAAGGCTTGAAAGCCTTCATTAAACATCTTCAAAGTATGACGCAGAAATATCCTGAGCAATCAACTAAGAATTTGGAGACAATTAAATCAACTGAAGCACTTATCCAATCTTTAGAAAGACAAGAAAACTTAATGAGCATTGAATATTGTGAATCCTTTTGGCCGGAACAAGCTAGGTCACCAAGTTTTCCTTTGGATATAAATATGTTAGTAGATATGGAGGAAGCAGAGGAATGCCTTTTACCTCGAAAATATTGTGGCAGGAAGGGAGACAAACCCTTACCAGAGTTTATACCATCTAATGAGATTGAAGAGGGTCTATTTATTGCAGTTTGGGCATCTGATCCAGGTTCAGAGTTGGATGACCAAGGTGGCCCAATTTGGGTTGCAAAGGTTGCTAAGATAGAAAGGGATGACAAGGGAACTCCTATAACATTTACAGCTTTATGGTATGAACCAAAGCCATTGAAAAATCTCCCGAGAAGATATACAATAAAACAACTCTATGAGGGATGCTTGCAAAAGAAATGTGAATGGGTTCCAAATAATGAGGGATTAATAGAGGTGGAAGTCAGTAGCATTATTCATTGCTAGAAATCGAGGACACGAAGTTTTAAAAAGAAGCATGGATACAATGTTGAAAAATGTATCACAATCCCTGATCCAAGTCATGTCCATATTAAACATCATTTGGCAAGACTTGACCCATCAAGCTCAAATACATTACATGAATCTGATGACTCTGAACGAGATTGAGATGCATAAGATAATGTTTTGTATGCTTTTTTCCATACAAATGATGTATCTATACACCACCAATAAGATAATTTATTGTATGGTTTGTTTTTCAAAAAAAGGGTGTATCTATACACCACTTATATATTGAATTCAACAAACTCTTTTTTTTCAAAAAAATGGTGTATCCATACACCACTTATATGTTTAATTCAACAAACTCTTTTCATATGGTGTCATATTTTCACTTCATAGTGTTAAAATTGAACTTGAGTTAGGAGACTACTATTATTATTATTATAGTTATTGGATGGGGGCACCATGCACGAGTTTGGAAATTATAGCTTCACGGAGCCATTTTTTTTAAAATTAGAGGTTACCACTTGACTTTTTAGCTTAATAAGGCCATATTTGTATATAAGTGACCCATTTAGTGCTCAAAAAAACCCAATTTTTTAGCTCACTAAGTGAAGTTGAGTGGAGAGGATATGCTCCAAAAAAAAGTTCAAACCAAGAGAGAAAGTCCAAAAATTTTGAATAGTGTGTTATTGCCGCATTACTGTGTCGATAGCACCTACTAACTTTCGAGCTGATCTGCACATCAAAACATATAAAAATAGTGAATATGTGCATTGCATATCAATCTACATATCAAGAAGTGACAACAAGTGTAGTCTATACTTACTCTAACATAGTGCCATGGACGGATGTCATTGAGTTGGCAAAGAAGCACTTCTTAGCAAAGATGTCCACGACTACCAGACTCCAATGTGAGCTGCATTATCAATAAAGAATAATTACTGTGTTTGAGACAATTCTAGCAATGCAATAGAAAAAAAAAGTAGGGTTTGATATTACTTCTCATAATATGTTGTAAAAATAACTCGTGCGTCATTCATAGGAACGTGTTTCAACCACTTGCAAACATCCTCTATGGTTTCTTCTTTGTTGCTAAGCACTTCCGAAATACGAGGATCGAGCATATATGAAACACTTTGTATATTTTGTGGAAAATTTGCTATAACATTACTATATTTAAAAAAAAGGTATTAGCTTCTTGGGTTTAATCAAAATAAGCAAAGTATAAAGCCAAGGAAAAGGCTGCATCAAACCTAAGGATGGTTGTAATGACTTTGACATTAACCTCTTTCTTAGGATTCAAGAGGATTGAAATCTCTTCTTCACCAAATTCAAAAAAATGAGGTTGTTGTCGAATTAACAACTCTCTCTCTCTCTCTCCCCCTCTCTCTCTTTCTCTCTCCCTAAGTCTCCCTCCTCTCTTCTCTCTCTCTCTCTCCCTCTCCCTCCCTACTCTCTCCCTCCCTCTAGCAGCCACGACTGCCAGGAGACTCTCTTCTCTCTCTTAGTCTCTCTCTTCCTTTCCCTCCCTACTCTTCTCTCTCATTGCTGCCAGGAGACTCTCTTCTCTCTCTCCCTCTCTCAGCTCTCTCTTTCTTTCCCTCCCTACTCTTCTCTCTCATTTAAGGAGCCCCTCTTCTCTCTCTTAATCTCTTGTCTCTCTCCCTCCCTACTCTTCTCTCTCATTTCTCATTCTCTCTCTCCCTTTCGTAGCCACGGCTGCGAAGAGCCCCTCTTCTCTCTCTTAATTTCTCTCTTTCCCTCTCTCCTCTCGCCATGTTTCATTCTCTTAAACTTCTCTCTCTCTCCCTCTCTCTCCCTCTCTCTCTTTCTCTCTCTCTCCCTCTCTCTCTTTCTCTCTCTCTCTCTTTCTCTCTCTCTCCCTCTCTCTCTCTCTCCCTCTCTCTCCCTACTCTCTCCCTCCCTCTAGGAGCCACGGCCACCAGGAGACCCTCTTTTCTCTCTTAATCTCTCTCCCCCTCTCTCCTCTCTCTTTCTTTCCCTCCCTACTCTTCTCTCTCATTTAAGGAGCCCCTCTTCTCTCTATGAATCTTTCTCTCTCTCTCTCTCTCCCTCTCTCCTCTCTCTCTTTCTCTCCCTCCCTACTCCTCTCTCATTTCTCATTCTCTCTCTCATTTCTATTCTCTCTCTCCCTTTGGCGGCCACGGCCGCCAAGAGCCCCTCTTCTCTCTCTTAATTTCTCTCTTTCCCTCTCTCCTCTCTCTTTCTCTCCCTCCCTATTCTCTCTCATTTCTCAAATTTACAAACTCAAATATAAAAAAGAAACTAATGAAAATAGAACTCAAAAACTCAAATAAGAAACTAATTTAAAAAGAATTGTAATGCCTTCAAAAAAACCCCCTCTTCTAGCTGCGACGGCCGCCAAGAGTTTTCTCTCTCTCCCTCTGCCCCTCTTCTCTCTCTTAATCTCTCTCTCTCTCTCTCTCTCTTTCTCTCTCTCTCTCTCTCCTACTTTCTCTCCCTCCTTTCTTTTCTCTCTTAATCTAGTGCTATCTCTCACACTCTCTCTCTCTCTCCTCTCTCCTCTCTCTCTCTAGCTCTCTCTTTCTCTCTATCTCTCTTTTCAAATTTAGAACACAAATTTCAATAAGAAATTAATTCAAATAGAACTCAAAAACTTTAACAATAAACTAATTGAAAAAGAATTGTAAGTAAAGAAAAAGAATTACAAGACAAATTTTAAGAAATAGAACTCAAAAACTTTAACAAGAAACTAATTGAAAAAGAATTGTAAGTAAAGAAAAAGAATTACAAGACGAATGAAAAAGAATGCAAGTACCTGGAAAAAGTGAAAAAAGTAAGGCTCCGCTTATCCTTTCTCTTCCGCTCTTGGTTGCTTCAATGAAATGAGGAGAGAACGAGAATGAATGAATGGAAAGAAGAGTATATATAAGAAAAACTAGCCCACTCCTCCCACGCATAAATTTGAATTTTTAAAAAAGAGAGGGAAATTTGAATTCATTATAAATTGAATTCAAATTTGTGTTCAACATTCTTCTTATACTTTCTTCTCGTACGTTCCTTTTGAATTCAGATTTGTGTTCAACATTCTTCTTGATACTTTCTTCTCATAAGTCCCTTTCATTCTTCTCGTAAGTCAAATCTTATTTGTCGCTCTTGCTCGTGATAGTAAGTCAAATCTTATTTGTCGCTCTTGCTCTTGCTCGTGATAGTAAGTCAAATCTTATTTGTCCTTCTTGCTCGTGATAGTAAGTCAAATCTTATTTAGGCAAGAATCTTATTTGTCGCTCTTGCTCGTGATAGTTCTACTTTTAGTTGTAAGAATTCAAATTTGTGTTGAAGAGCTTGTGATAGTTCTACTCTTAGTTGTAAGAATTCAAATTTGTGTTCAACATTCTTCTTGATACTTTCTTCTCGTAAGTCCCTTTCATTCTTTTCCTAAGTCAAATCTTATTTGTCGCTCTTGCAAGAATTCGACCTCTCTCCCTCTACTCCCTCCCTTTCTCTCTCCCTCACTCTCTCTCTTGCTCCCATACCTTCCCCCCTCACTCTCTCTCTCGCTTTCTCTCTCCCTCCCCTCACTCTCTCTCTCCCTCCCCTCCCTCCTCTCCCCTCTCTCTCCTTCCTCTCTCTCTCTCTCTCTCTCTCTCTCTCTCTCTCTCTCTCTCTCTCTCTCTCTCTCTCTCTCCCCCCCCCTCCTCTCCCCTCTCTCTCCTTCCGCTCCCTCCTCTCCCCTCCCTCCTCTCCCTTTCTCTCTCCCTCCCCTCCCCTCTCTCTCTCCCTCGCCTCCCCTCCCTCCCGTCCTAGCAACCGCGACCGCCAAGATGCCCCCCCCTCCATCCCCTCCCTCCCTCCATGCCCCCCCGCCCCCTCCCTCCCTCAACCCCGCCCCCCGCCCCTCCCTCCCCTCCCCCCCCTCCATCCCCTCCTTCCCCTCCCTGGGGTCCTGGCAATCGCTGCTGCCAGAACCCCCCCTCCCTCCCTCGAGCCCACCCCTCCCCCCCCCTCCATCCCCTCCTTCCCCTCCCTGGGGTCCTGGCGGCCGTGGCCGCCAGAACCCCCCCTCCCTCCCTCGACCCCGCCCCCCTCCCTAGGGTCCAGGTGGCCGCGGCCGCCAGAACCCCCCCCGCCCCCTCCGTCCCTCGACCCCGCCCCCTGCCCCTCCCTCCCCTCCCCCCCCCTCCATCCCCTCCTTTCCCTCCCTGGGGTCCTAGCGGCTGCGGCCACCAGAACCCCCCCTCCCTCCCTCGACCCCGCCCCCTCCCTGGGTCTTGGCGGCCACGGTCGACAAAACCCCCCTGCCCCCTCCCTCCCTCGACCTCGCCCCCCGACCCTCCCTCCCCTCCCCCCCCTCGATCCCCTCCTTCCCCTCCCTGGGGTCCTAGCGGCCGCGGCCGCCAGAACCCCCCCTCCCTCCCTCGACCCCGCCCCCTGCCCCTCCCTCCCCTCACCCCCCTCCATCCCCTCCTTCCCCGCCCCCCCCCTCCATCCCCTCCCTCCCTTGACCCCCCCCACCCCTCCATCCCCTCCTTCCCTCGACCCCCCCCCCCCTGGGCTCCTCCCTCCCTCCTTGGCTCCTCCCTCTCATCCCCCTCCACTTCCCTCTTCCTCCTGGAGGCCGCGGCCTCCAAGGCTTCTCTCCTTCTCTCTAAACTTTCTCTCTCTCTCTAGTTCCTCTCTCTCTTTCTTTCTTTCTCTCTCTTCAAATTTTAAAAAAAAATCTAGATAAAGAATTAATCAAAAAAATTTGCAAGTACCTGGAAAGTTTGTATGTTTGCTCTTTCTTGCTTTCTTGCTCTTCCTTCCTTGCTTTCTTGCTCGTCCTTGCTTTCTTGCTTCAATGAATGAAATGAGGGGAGAATGAATGAAGAAGGAAGACTATATATAAGAAAAATTAGGTTTTCCTCCTCCTCTCCTATTGGCTTTCCATTCCTCCCCTCTCTCCTATTGGCTTTTCATTTCTCCCCTCTCCCATTGGCTCCCATTACTCCCCCTCTCCTATTGGACCCCCATCCCTCATCCCAATCTTCCGTTGGCCCTCCCCCCATCCATTTCTTCTTCCTCCCCCATTGCCACCACTCCCATCCCACATTTCCACCACGTCCCATACTCCTCCCATTTCCCAAAATCCCCATCTCACCCTCCTCTTTTTCATCCCCTATTAACTCCCCTCACTCATTCCCTTATTATCCTACTCCCCTATTACCTCCCCCTCTCCCATTCCATTCTTCCCTCCCCACTCTCACTTCCACTTCCCATTACTCACTTGCCATTTGAAAACTATTAATATATTATTATACTATTTTTTATACTTATTATCATACACCCCTATTACTTCCCTCTCCCATTCCACTCCTCACTCCCACTTCCACTTCCCATTACTCACTTGCTATACACATTTGCAAACTATTTATATATTATTATATGATTTTTTATACTATTTGCAAACTTACATGTGGGCAAAATCACAGGTGTCAAAGCGATCCTATTGTGGTCATACAACAACTGTGCTTTTATTCAAGGGCATATTTATCCTCATCAACAAGCTTATTTCAGCTTTTATTTTGACACAATACTCAAGGTATGAAGTGCATAATTTGTGCACTAGGTGTTTACTTTGTTGTATCAAACTTGTTTGCCACACACACACACACATATACACATACCAAGAATTTTATAATATTATCGCATCTACATTTCTCCGATGGGCACAAAACTTTGTACATGTCTCAACCTAGGTCGTATTGACTTGCATACAAAGTGGTACACCCATCCCATAAGTACTTGTTCGGATAACACACCTCCAAACGTATTTTATGACGATTGTGCATAACACTAGGAACAAAATGGTGTATAATGTGTGATTGACTATGCAAAGCATATCCAATGGACACAAGACTTTGCACGTTCCTCAAGCTAGGCAGTATTGACTTGTGTGCAAAGTGGCATCCCCATCCGATAAGTACTTGTTTGAAAAATACACCTAGGATCGTGTTTTTTTACAGTTGTACATGACACCAAGGCAAAAATGGTATTTAATACTCAATCTACCATGTAAAGCATATCCGATGGGCACAATACTTTGCACATGCCTCAAAAGCGGTGGTATGGTATTCCATGCAAAGTGGAACGCCCATTCAATAAGTACTTGGTATGATAATACACCTAAGAGCGTGTTCTTTGACGGATGTGCATAACACTAGGGGGAAAACGGTGTATAATGTGTGATCCCCCATGCAAAGCATAACCGATAGACACAATCCTGTGCACACACATCAACCTAGTTGAAATTGACTTTCTTGCAAAGTGGCTCCCCCATCTAACAAGTACTTTTTAGAATATCACACCTAGGACCATGTTTTTTATTGGTTGTTGTCCATGACACTAAGGCAAAAACGCTGTTTTATGCTTAATCGATAATGCAACACATATTCGATCATCACAATACTTTGCACACATCTCAACCTAGGTATTATTGACTTATGTGCAATGTGGCGTGCCCATCCCATAAGTACTTAGTCGAATAACACATCTAGGACCGCGTTTGTTGACGGTTGTGCATGACACTAAGGCCAAAACAGTGTTTAATGCTTGTTGGACAATGCAAAGCATATCCGATGGGCACAATACTTTGCATGAGTCTCAACAATAGTGGTATTGCATTGCATGCAAAGTGGTACACCCATCTGATAAGCAGTTGGTCGGATAACACACCTAAAAGCGTGTTTTTTTATGGTTGTGCATGACATTGAGGCACAAACGGAGTTTAATACGTGATATACCATGCAAAGTACATCCGATGGGCACAATACTTTGCACCCACCTCAACCTAGGTGTTATTGAGCTGCATGAAAAGTGGCGTGTCGGTTAGATAAGTACTTGATCCGATAACACACCTAGGACCGTGTTTTTTTACAAATGTGCTTGACACTAAGGCAAAAACGGTGTTTTATGCTTGATCAACAATGCAAAGCATATCCGATGGGCACAATACTTTGCACACACCTTCAACTAGGTGGAATTGACTTACATGCAAAGTGGCACACCCATCCCATAAGTGCTTGATCGGATAGCATACCTAGCAGCGTGTTTTTTACGGATGTGCATGACACTAAAGCAAAAATAGTATTTAATGCTCGATCGACCATGCAAAGGATATCCGATGGGCACAAAACTTTTCCTACACCACAACCTAGGTGGTATTGAAATGTTCTCAAAGAGGCACACCCATCCGATAAGTACTTGGTCAGATAACACACCTAAGGGCGTGTTTTTTTGCGGATGTGCATATCACTAGGGAAAAAACGGCGTATAATGCATGATCGACCATGCAAAGCATATCCGATGGTGACAATACTTTGCACTCACCTCAACGTAGTTGAAACAGACTTGCATGCAAAGTGGATCCCCCATCCGATAAGTACTTCTTTGATTAACACACCTAGGACCGTGTTTTTTCATGGTTATGCATGACACTAAGGCAAAAACGGTGTTTTATGCTTGATCGACAATGCAAAGCATATCCGATGGGCACAATACTTTGCACACACCTTCAACTAGGTGGAATTGACTTACATGCAAAGTGGCACTCCCATCCCATAAGTGCTTGATCAGATAACATACCTAGCAGCATGTTTTTTTAGGATGTGCATGACACTAGAGCAAAAATAGTATTTAATGCTCGATCGACCATGCAAAGGATATCCGATGGGCATAACACTTTTCCTATGCCTCAACCTAGGTGGTATTGAAATGTTCTCAAGGAGGCACACCCATCCTATAAGTACTTGGTCAGATAACACACCTAAGGGTGTGTTTTTTTGCAGATGTGCATATCACTAGGGAAAAAATGGTGTATAACGCGTGATCGACCATGCAAAGCATATCCGATGGTGACAATACTTTGCACGCGCCTCAACGTAGTTGAAATGGACTTGCGTGCAAAGTGGAGCCCCCATCCAATAAGTACTTGTTTGAATAACACACCTACGGTCGTGTTTTTATATGGTTGTGCATGACACTAAGGCAAAAACGGTGTTTTATGCTTAATCGACAATGCAAAGGGTCACCATACTTTGCACACACCTTCAACTAGGTGGAATTGACTTACATGCAAAGTGGCATTCCGATCGCATAAGTACTTGATCGGATAACACACCTAGCAACGTGTTTTTTTACGGATGTGCATGACACTAAGGCAAAAATGGTATTTAATGCTCGATCGACCATGCAAAGCATATCCGATGGGCATAATACTTTTCCTATGCCTTAACCTAGGTGGTATTGAAATGTTCTCAAAGAGGCATACCCTTCTGATAAGTACTTGGTCAGATAACATACCTAAGGGCGTGTTTTTTTGCGGATGTGCATATCACTATGGGAAAAATGTCGTATAATGCATAATCGACCATGCAGAGCATATCTGATGGTAACAATACTTTGCACGCATCTCAACCTAGTTGAAACGGACTTGCGAGCAAACTGGAGCCCCCATCTGATAAGTACTTGTTTGATTAACACACCTAGGACCGTGTTTTTTCATGGTTGTGCATGACACTAAGGCAAAAACAGCGTTTTATGCTTGATCGACAATGCAAAGCATATCCGATGGGCACAATACTTTGCACACACCTTCAACTAGGTGGAATTGACTTACATGCAGAGTGGCACTCCCATCCCATAAGGGCTTGATCAGATAACATACCTAGTAGCGTGTTTTTTTACGGATGTGCATGACACGAGCAAAAATAGTATTTAATGCTCGATCGACCATGCAAAGGATATCCAATGGGCACAAAAATTTTCGTACGCCTCAACCTAGGTGGTATTGAAATGTTCTCAAAGAGGCACACCCATCCGATAAGTACTTGGTCAGATAACACACCTAAGGGCGTGTTTTTTTGCGGATGTGCATATCACTAGGGAAAAAATGGTGTATAATGCGTGATCGACCATGCAAAGCATATCCGATGGTGACAATACTTTGCACGCACCTCAACATAGTTGAAACGGACTTGGGTGCAAAGTGGAGCCCCTATCCGATAAGTACTTGTTTGAATAACACACCTAGGGCTGTGTTTTTATATGGTTGTACATGACACTAAGGCAAAACGGTGTTTTATGCTTGATCCACAATGCAAAGCATATCCGATGTGCACAATACTTTGCACACCCATCCCATAAGTGCTTGATTGGATAACATACCTAGCAGTGTGATTTTTTACGCATGTGCATGACATTAACGCAAAAATGGTATTTAACGCTCGATCGACCATGCAAAGCATATCTGATGGGCACAACACTTTTCCTATGCCTCAAACTAGGTGGTATTGACATGTCTCTCAAAGAGGAACACCCATCCGATAAGTACTTGGTCAGATAACACACCTAAGGGCATGTTTTTTTGTGGATGTGCATATCACTAGGGAAAAAACGGTGTATAATGTGTGATCAACCATGCAAAGCATATCCGATGGTGACAATACTTTGCACGCACCTCCACGTAGTTTAAGAAGACTTGTGTGCAAAGTGGACCCCCCATCCGATAAGTACTTCTTTGATTAACACACCTAGGACCGTGTTTTTTCATGGTTATGCATGACACTAAGGCAAAAATGGTGTTTTATCCTTGATCGACAATGCAAAGCATATCCGATGGGCACAATACTTTGCACACACCTTCAGATAGGAGGAATTGACTTACATGCAAACTACCATCCCATAAGTGATTGATCAGATAACATACCTAGCAGCGTGTTTTTTTACGGATGTGCATGACACTAGAGCAAAAATAGTATTTAATGCTCGATCGACCATGCAAAGGATATCCGATGGCACAACACTTTTCGTACACCTCAACCTAGGTGGTATTGAAATGTTCTCAAAGAGGCACACCCATACGATAAGTACTTGGTCAGATAACACACCTAAGGGAGTGTTTTTTTGCGGATGTGCATATCACTAGGGAAAAAATGGTGTATAATGCATGATCGACCATGCAAAGCATATCCGATGGTGACAATACTTTGCACGCACCTCAACGTAGTTGAAATGGACTTGCGTGCAAAGTGGAGCCCCCATCCGATAAGTACTTGTTTGAATAATACACCTACGGCCGTGTTTTTATATGGTTGTGCATGACACTAAGGTAAAAACGGTGTTTTATGCTTGATCGACAATGCAAAGCATATCCGATGGGCACAATACTTTGCACACACCTTCAACTAGGTGGAATTTACTTACATGCAAAGTGGCATTCCCATCGCATAAGTACTTGATCGAATAACACACCTAGCAGCGTGTTTTTTTATGCATGTGCATAACACTAAGGCAAAATTGGTATTTAATGCTCGATCGACCATGCAAAGCATATCCGATGGGCACAATACTTTTCCTATGCCTTAACCTAGGTGGTATTGAAATGTTCTGAAAGAGGCATACCCATCCGATAAGTACTTGGTCAAATAACATACCTAAGGGTGTGTTTTTGTGCGGATGTGCATATCACTACGGGAAAAACGTCGTATAATGCGTAATCGACCATGCAGAGCATATCCGATGGTGACAATACTTTGCACGCATCTCAACCTAGTTGAAATAGACTTGCGTGCAAACTGGAGCCCCCATCCAATAAGTACTTGTTTGAATAACACACCTACGGTCGTGTTTTTATATGGTTGTGCATGACACTAAGGCAAAAACGGTGTTTTATACTTGATCGACAAGGCAAAGGGTCGCAATACTTTGCACACACCATCAACTAGGTGGAATTGACTAACATGCAAAGTGGCATTCCCATCGCATAAGTACTTGATCGGATAACACACCTAGTAGCGTGTTTTTTTACGGATGTGCATGACACTAAGGCAAAAATGGTATTTAATGCTCGATCGACTACGCAAAGCATATCCGATGGGCACAATAATTTTCCTACACCTTAACCTAGGTGGTATTGAAATGTTCTCAAAGAGGCACACCCTTCCGATAAGTACTTGGTCAGATAACATACCTAAGGGCATGTTTTTTTGCGGATGTGCATATCACTATGGGAAAAACGTCGTATAATGTGTAATCGACCATGCAGAGCATATCCGATGGTGACAATACTTTGCACGCATCTCAACCTAGTTGAAACGGACTTGCGAGCAAACTGGAGCCCATCCGATAAGTACTTGTTTGATTAACACACCTAGGACCGTGTTTTTTCATGGTTGTGCATGACACTAAGCTAAAAACGGTGTTTTATGCTTGATCGACAATGCAAAGCATATCCGATGGGCACAATACTTTGCACACACCTTCAACTAGGTGGAATTGACTTACATGCAAAGTGGCCCTCCCATCCCATAAGTGCTTGATCAGATAACATACCTAGCAGCGTGTTTTTTTACAGATGTGCATGACAAATGCTCGATCGACCATGCAAAGGATATCCGATGGGCACAACACTTTTCGTACGCCTCAACCTAGGTGGTATTGAAATGTTCTCAAAGAGGCACACCCATCCGATAAGTACTTGGTTAGATAACACACCTAAGGTCGTGTTTTTTTGCGGATGTACATATCACTAGGGAAAAAATGGTGTATAATGCGTGATCGACCATGCAAAGCATATCCAATTGTGACAATACTTTGCACGCACCTCAATGTAGTTTAAACAGACTTGCGTGCAAAGTGGAGCCCCCATCGGATAAGTACTTGTTTGAATAACACACCTAGGGCTGTGTTTTTATATGGTTGTGCATGACACTAAGGCAAAAGCGGTGTTTTATACTTGATTGACAATGCAAAGCATATCCGATGGGCACAATACTTTGCACACACCTTCAACTAGGTGGAATTGACTTACATGCAAAGTGGCATTCCCATCGCATAAGTACTTGATCGGATAACACACCTAGCAACGTGTTTTTTTACGGATGTGCATGAAGTGATCTATGTTGATGAACCCAAGTGTCTTGAAGAGGCACAGGGCAATGATAGGTGGATGGAGGCTATGTAGTCGGAGTATGGCTCCATAATGAAGAACAACACTTGGGACCTTGTGCATCGACCACCAAAATGCAAGGTAATCGGAACCAAGTGGGTGTACAAGACCAAGTACAAGTCTAAAGGCATGTTGGATAAGTACAAGGCTCGGCTCATGGCAAAAGGATTTGCACAGGTACATGGTTTTGATTATCAAGATACTTTTGCTCCCACAGCTCGACTAACCACAATTCGTAGTATTTTGGCTTTAGCTGTCCAGGGAAGTTGGCCCGTGTTTCAGATGGATGTGAAATCCGCCTTTCTGAATGGAGATCTCAAGGAGGAGGTCTACATGGAACAACCACCAGGTTTTGAGATCCCCAGTTTAGAAGGTAAAGTTTGCAAACTGAAGAAGGCACTTTACAGGCTGAAACAGGCTCCACGAGCGTGGTACCAGTGAATTGATGCCTACTTTCTGCAAAACGGGTTCAGGAGGAGCCCATCTAATGCAAATTTGTATATCTTCAGAGAAGGAGGCAGGTGTATGATCGTGGTCCTTTATGTGGACGACCTTGTCATAATAGGGAACCATGAAGAGAAGATCTTGCAGACGAAGCATTTGCTAGGAAGAGAGTTTGAAATGACAAACCTCAGACTGATGCATTTTTGTTTGGGGATTGAAGTTTGGCAGGAGCCGAAACAGATCTTCATTTCACAGCTGAAGTATGCTGGAGAGATACTAAAGGCATTTGGCATGGCTGAGTGCAAGACAGTTGATACCCCTATGGAGGTTGACGCAAAGCTCTCAAACGAGGATTCATCACCACTGGTGGACGAAGCGAAGTACAGAAGGCTTGTGGGCAGCTTGATTTACCTGTGCAACACATGGCCGGACATCAGTTTTGCGACTGGTGTACTAAGCAGGTTTTCCAATAAGCCCCGGGAGAACCATTGGAGGGCAGGGATGCGGGTGCTGAAATACATCAAAGGCAGACTTGATTATGGCATCACCTATACCAAGGGCAACATCTTGACCAGATTCTGTGACTCGAATTGGACAGGAGACGTGGATAGCAGGAGATCAATGACAGGGTACTATTTCTCACTTGGATCTGGAGTTGGGTCATGGGCCAGCAAGAAGGAACCCACAGTTGCTCTTTCTTCTACCGAAGCCGAGTACAAATTTGCATGCTTTACTTCTTGCGAGGCAGTGTGGTTGAGGAGGATTTTGGGGGACATGGGTGCAGTGCAAAACAAGCCTATGCAGTTATCATGTGACAATTACAGTTGCATGGCGATTGCAAAGAACCCTGTGTTCCATGCTCGCACAAAACACATTGAGATTCAATATCACTTTGTACGTGAGCTCATCATGGATGGAGAGGTCTACTTGGAGTATTGTCCGACTACAGAGAATGCTGCGGACATCTTCACGAAGGCTCTTGGAAGAGACTTGATGGAGAGGCATCTTCATCGACTTGGCATTGGGCCGAAAAAGTAAGTTTACTTGTGGGTGGACATTGAGGGGGGGTGTTAGATATCAATGCTCCACTCTCGTGTAACTACGCGAGAACCAGCTAACTCTACTTGTAAGCCCCCCATATGAGGAGAAGGCATTTGAGTAGCTCGGTTATCCGGTAGGTCCTGGTTTAGACACTAGATGGGGGCCATGTGTGGCCTGATGGCTGGACGGCTTCAGATAGAGTTGTCACACCGCCAACTAGGCTACATGCGAGTGCAGGAAGGCATCCCTTGACTGACCGCACTGAGGGTAGATGGAGCATTTCTCGGGGCAGCCCACTCTCGGGTTGTGAGACCCATTTGGAGCCTCATATGATCCCGGATGGCTCTGGGCTGAACGGAAACTGTATGTTAGTTGCTCTATTTTGCGCACCGGCTTTATCGCATGGTCGGTGGCCTATTTCGGGACCAACCCCTAGTCGATCGTTTTGGGTGGACTCGGTCAGCCACCCAATTGAGCCTCACCGACTACGACTGGTGGCTATATAAGAGCAAGCCCGTGAAGCCCATTTTATCACTGGCTATAGCAACCCTAATTCCTTAGCATTCAGCCTCCATCTTCTAATGTTTCTAGCACGCCATCGAAGCTTCTTTCATAGGAGCGCACGGTTGGGAGGCAGCGCCATCTATTATATTAGTTCTACAGGAATCAAATTTTTGATTCTCCATACTATCTTGTTTTCTCTCTTGCGTACGAGATCCTGTTATCTGTTGAGCACAGACGTTGTATTATTTTCTTACAAAAAGAATGTCAATGCTAATATCGACACTTGTAAATAATCCCAACGCTATTTCGATGGAAATATTGATGCCTTCCTATTTTCGCAAAAAATTTAATTTGCCCTTTTGTATAAAGATCTTATTACACTATAGCGGCCATTTTATATGGTTTATAATGTTTGAGCATTAAATTTTACATTACATTGGTAGAGTTTGAGTACAAATTCTAGCCTACTCCTATCTACATCCTATATACAAAGTTCTAGTTGGACTCGTTTCTCCCCATCCTCCTTGTGATTGCCCCTGTCACCTTCATCTTCACTCTTGTCATTATCATTCCCTCCTCTTGCTTCTCCACCTTCGCGTTTCTCTTAGCAGCTTGATCCAAGTATTCATCTCCATCCTCCTGTTCACAACCAGCACACATGTTAGAGGTTAGTATATCTATTAGTTGTTCAATTTGAGCATTCAAAAATAAATGGGTGTAGTAGGGACTTAGATTAAGCAAGAGCACAAATTCCCCTCTCTGTGTGAGCAAGTCCATCAGAGCTTCTATATTGTTATCATACACATATCTGTACAGTTCCTCATCTATACACTACCTGCCCATTTTCATTTCCTAACATTACAAAAATACACTTTAGTTTCAATGATTTACATTTTACATTCCAAAATTACATACTAAAAGAAGTAAACGGTAGGAAATTATTAAAAAATGATAAAATTGGGCCTTGCTTCCCAAGCTCAAGTGGGAATGGCCCACTTTACTCTTACTCAAAGCTATTGCTTGCATCTATGTATCATACTTCTTGGGATCCTTAATTATTTTTTTGCAATTTTCCAATCTTCTGGGTAGACCCAAGTAGGCTTCAGTTGCCCTTTCTTTACCTTCCTATAGATTTGGTCTTTCCATGACTTGAGCATAGCTGCCATCTTGCTTAACGTCTACTGGGAGTCAAACTCCATTTCATCATGAGGTAGCACTGAGAACTCCTCCATCAATGTCTACAAATTCTAATCTCTTTTCTTTTGTGGCTACTTCTAGAAGTCCATCACTATCCCAGAGGAGGAAAGGCCGTGCATTCAATTAATAACCTAGGTACCTCTAGTATCCATGACTATCTCAAACTATTTATTAATCGAATAGGGGGGGGTGGAAGTTTTGGAGTTGGCTTGACTACCCCCAGCGACACTCATTGTAGAGCAGACCAACATCGATGCTCACTCTCTCTCTCCCTAGCTCCACCATGAGTGGTAGCTTGGGAGATCTCTGGCAAGCAGACCCAACATTTGCTATCTCTCCTCCTCAAACTCACATAGTAACCTTTTCCTATCTTTTGGATCTAAGAATGAGAGTAACTTTTGAGCCTTCTTTGTACTACTACCCAAGGTAGTAGTATCGAAGGGTCTCTTTTCACCCTCTCCACTCAATCCTCTACTTGCATCCTTCATGGAATCAAAGCAAACATTACATTTAAAATTTAGCATGCAAATTCTTAAGAAAAAGATACGTGACATTCACTTAGAAAAAGAGAAACCGGAAAGGGGAAGGAAAAATGCAATTCCTCCTTGCCTCTTGGAAGAACCCAGTAATTAACCTCTCTTCATCTATGTCTTGATCCTTCACCCCTCATGAGTCAAACGAAGAGCAGTTGACACCTGGTCCTTCCATCAACCAATATCTCCAAGGAAGGGAAATGGGAACGGAAAGTGATGTTGGGAAGGGAAGGGGAAGCTGAAGGTAAAATGGAAGGGGAAGGGCAAAGGAGACAATCATTGTACTTAATCATACATTCTATTTTTAAAAAGGGGAAGGGGAAGAGAAAATGGAATGGGAAGGGGAAGGGGAAGGGAAAAGGAACATGCATTCTATTTAAATGTGCATTCTATTTAAACAGGCATTCCAATATAAACAAGGGGAAGGGGAAGGAAAAATAGACGGGGGAGGGGAAAGCAAACATGCATGCAATTTAAACATACATTGTAATTTAAACAAGGGGACGGGGAAGGGAAAATGAAAGAGGAAGGGCAAAGAGAAAAAGGAAATAAGAAGGAGAAAGAAAGAAGGAAAAAAGGGAAAGGGAAAGGGAAGCAAAAGGGAGAAGGGAGAAGTAAAAGGAGAAGAGAGAAGGGAGAAGGAGAAGACAAGGGGAAGGAGAAGGAAAAAAAGAAAAGGGAAAGAGAAGGAAAAGGAGAAGAGAGAAGGAAAGGGAAGAGACCATTGGGAGAATTGAAAGGGAGAAAGAAAGGAAAAGGGGAAGGGAAAGAAAACTTGAAATAACAAACCAAAATCAACATACTTGGTGCATAAATTTATTTCTTGAAGCTGGGTATGTGTCTCCTCACTCCAATGGATGTCTCTCCAGCCCAAGAAGAGAGGGAGAAATGCTTGCAAGGTATGGAGGTGGTTGCAAGATCTAGAGGATGAATTAAAGTGACATGATTTGCATTTCAAGGGTTGTAGCCCCCACAGTCTCGATAGTAGCATTGATATTACCGTTGCTATTTTTGTCCAAAAAAATGTTAAAATTTAGCTAAGTATTAATTTTCTCATTTCTTAAATTGAGCTCAAAATTTCAATTCTTCGCTCTATTCCAATTCTTGATAGAGTTTAGAAGATGATAGCATGTAGGATTTTGAAACCTACGGGCCTTGTTTTAGGGTCCTTATCCCTTTTTAATTTATCGCACCAAATTTGACTAATTTTTTTTACAAGGTATGGCTAAATCTATGGCTCTGTGGGCTGTAATAATAAAACATGCAACGACACCCATTCCCATTGGGTTTTTTTTGGAACATGGTATTTCCGTTTTAAAGAAATAATATAGTAGCTAGCTTCAAGGAATAGCCGTCTTGATCGCGTGGCCTAATGGATAAGGCGCTCGCCTCCGGAGCGGGAGATTGTGGGTTCGAGTCCCACCGTGATCGTATTTAGAAAAAAGAAATTTTTTATGTAGATGATTTTTTGCCCACAGAAACCTGTATGGGCTGTAAGGGAAGTTTGCTGCGCTATGAATTCATAAATAATTTCGCATTGGGGTAGAGCCTGCACGATCGCCTCCCTCCGCATCGATGAGATGGTCGTTGAGCACTACGCAATACCCCTCCGGTGCTTTGTATTCGAGCGCACCCAACAAATACGAAGCACAAAACAAATTTCTTTTTATTACCGGTTATCACCATACTTTGCTTCTCAGTCTCTTCGTTTGTTGCTCTCTTTCCTGGTCAAAAAAACAAGAAACCAGAGCCTATCAAAACCAACCATTTTGCGAAGGGCAGTTTATAATTGTGACAACGACCGTGAAGCTGCTGCCGAAGCCCACCCACCTCCGTTATAACGTCTTAAAAAGGGAACACGAACATTCCAAAAGAAAAAGGGATAGCATTTTTACAAAGATATAGGCCCGTTTGTAAGGGCAAGCTTCAGTTCTAGCTTGACTCTGCTCGAGTTATGAGCACACCAAGACAAGGATAAAGTTTTGTTATAGGCCTATGTTCGGGAGCCATAGCCATGGAGAGTCCAAGAACTGGGATTCCTTTCCTTTACCGTAGGCAACCTAGCCTCATTTTTTCTTTTTTGACCTCTAGTGAATCAACTTTGTGAATTGCTTGGCTATCAAGTAGCTCCAAACTAGGTCGAAAAGCCTCCAAAGGATCATGAAATTCTACAATGAAGGCCCACAGGTGATCAATTTTTGCTGTAACAGCCTTGAAACCCTAATTTTTGGTGATGAGAAGCTCCAAAAAAGCTCGTGTGCAAGCACTTGTGGTGGCTGCAGGATCCCGACTAGCAATCTGAGAGGCTATCAAGGGCCTAGATGTTGCTCCAAGAGATCCGAATAGAGGCAGCTATGAAGGATGGGGTATGGAGATTCTCAAACACCTTATCCCCTAATTGTGTGTGATCCGAGAAGGCAGAGTGATAAGTGTATGCTCTCTCAACCTTTTGAAAAACTCGACTCAAAGTTCTCACACAAAGGAAAGAACAATTAATACTCACTTGAGCTAATATACCTTTTTTTTTGGTTTGCAAAAATTGGTGTTTTTGTAGAGCTGATGTCTTTCTTCTTAAAGATTTCTCGACTTTTTGGGTGCTATATTGACCTCACTTTGTTGTGTAATCGGCTATTTGGCTATCTATACCTTCATTTGCATGATTATTGACTTGTAAATAGTTATAAGCCCTTTGAAGGTTGGAATTTGATTTCTTGACACATCTTTTGGGAACCCTTGCCCAATTCAAATGGTTTTATCCAAGCATTGGTGATGATTTGGTACAAATTGGTGCATATTTGACTTGTCAATTATTATAACTTCTTGCAAGGTACATGCCCAATTCAATGTTTCATCCAATGTTTTGTGGTGCTTTGGTACAAATTGGTGCATATCCTTATTTGGTACCAAGGTAGTAGGGTGTTCCCTTTGATAGGTCCATGAGGGTGGAAAATGGTGCCATTTGAGTTGATTATTTTGTCCTATTTAGCCTTCATGGTTGACTTAAACAATTTTTTTCTAATGAAGTGCTTTCAATTCCACCTTTTTGTTGGTAGTTGATGATGTAGAGTCCATTTGTCAAACAATCAACATTTTATTAAGCTCCAGAGTTCTTGTCTCAAGCCTTGCATATTTGGTATGGCATGTGGGAAGCATTGTTCTATGTCCTTTCTTTTATTCAAGATCGTTCTCCTAGGTCTTTATGGATTACCTACGCAAAATACCAACTACATAGCTAATATCCAATCATGTGTTTCATAAATAAATGAGATTCCCCATGAGCCTTTTGTACATAGACTCATCCACCAATGGAGAGGAATCTATTTGTGTGAGGGCTTCACATCAACCTCCATAGGTGCCCATTTCTTTGCATTCAAACGTTTTGAATGCCTTTAGAACCAATCTAGCATACTTTTGTCTACAAGATGAAGATTGCTTTGGATCTTTCCAAACTTCACCCTTTGCTCAGGCAACAAGCCTCAATGATGCATCTCTGACTGAATGGATCACCACGACAAAGTGCAAGACAACTACACCACTCGTTGACCACTACAATGCTCTCTAGAAGATCAATGGGGCAGACAACAACAATAGCCAATGATGCAAAAAGCAACGTGATCTCAGCGTAGGTCATGGGAAGTCAAACACGGAGATGGAATCTCAATGATTCCATCAACATCTTCTGGATTTCGTCTATCTTTATCATCCTTGGCTTATCCACACATGGCACTTAACTTACCCATAGGCTTATCACCATGGGTTGGCCCTCTCATTGACATATGGCACCTTATCTTGCCATGTGGCTTGTCTGCGACATCAACATGCCTCCCCATTTGCCATGTCATCCTTATCTACCCCATCATTTGGACACATCATTAGTTGCCACCTCATCCACTACCATGTCACCTTGCCTAGTCATTAACACATCATCATCCACATCAACACCTGCCACCAACATCCACATCAGCACTTGCTATGTCATCAAGACACATCGCCCTACCCCGTCAGTAGGCTATGACACCCTACCACATCACCCTACCATGTCATCTGCAACATCATCTATTAGTGCCACATGGCACATAGCTTGCCAGGCACTGTGACCCCTTCACAAGCACACTTTTTCACTCTACATGTGCACCCATTTGACACATCATCGCATCACCCTTTTTTGCCCCTCCACCTAGATCAATTCATAATTTTTTATCAAGGAAGAATTTGAGGGTGCTCCAAAGGAAAATCGATCGATTTTTTGTGCTCTACGCACTTGTCGCATCATGCATAGGTTTTGACACTTCTAACACACTTTTTAGCCTCAACATCAAATTTGCTTCTTCCATACATTTAAGCCTCTTCATCGTCGCATCATCTAACCCTGCACCTAAAAGGAACAAAAGGAAACGATACTATTTCTTGTGTTTCATCGCTCGATGGTTGGTCTAGCATAGATTAGAATAGATTAGTTTGCCATAGAGGAGACAAGTCCAAAGTAGCCAATCGAAGCCATGCCCAAAAATTCTGGACTAGTTCCTTCTCAGAGTCAGTAGTCCCTTTGCTCCATACGGTTTCACATCATTACACATTCTGAAACCCGTCCACCTACAAATCAATGAGCAGATTCCAAAGTGTTCAGTGGTATTGGCAGATTGTTCAGTGGGCAGATTGCACATCATTTCATTTTGCATCCACATTCCTTTATTGTAAAGCCTCACAATCCTTGTAATAAGTTGAATATATTTATAGTTTAATTTTCATCAAAATCCAAATCGTAGTAGATATACACTTTGCACAAGCACTTTGAGTACATTTTTTGCATCATGCCTACTATAGCAACCTCAATTTCATCTGCCAAGTTGCAAAACTCCAACTATGGCACTTAAAAATATCAAATGGAAACCATTCTTGTGCTTCAAGACAAATGGGAGTATGTAGAAAATATTATGATGAGACTTATGCTCCAAGAGCAAAGATGGATTCCACAAGATTTTTGATATCTCTAGTCGCACGCAACAGATGGAATGTGTACCAGCTAGATGTCAAAAATTCTTTTCTCAATGGTTACTTAGACAAGGAAGTCTACACGCAGCAACCAGTAGGGTATGTTGAACCAGGAAAAGAGAATTAGGTTTTCCATCTCAAGAGAAGTCTCTAAGGTTTAAAGCAAGCACCTAGAAGTTAGTATAGGGCAAGTATTTTGCTAATCTAGGATACATGAAGTCCAATGCATATCATATACTCTACTACAAAGTTCAAAGGGAAGACATTACTATTGCACTTTTGTATGTAGATGGTCTGATTTTGATGGGAAGCAATGAAAGCTTCATCAGGAAGCTGCAATAAGACTTATTTGCAGAGTTTGGCTTGGACTTATGCATTATTATCTTGGTATTGAGTTCTAGAGAGACTCAAATAACACCTTCATGAGCCAATAGAAATATGTTGATAATCTCCTAAAGAAGTTTCATATGGCAGATTGCAAGATTGTAGCCACTCCCATGGAGCAAAGTTTGAAACTTGCAAAATATTTGGAAAAGCCTATAGTTAATGACGTATTATTGGCAGCTCATCGAATCTCTTATATATTTGACTATCACAAGGCCACATATTTGTTATGCAGTAAGATGAGTAGCACACTTAATCGAAAACAATATCACTGGAATGCAGCCAAGAGAGTCTTAAGGTACATCAGAGGTATAAGACAGTTTGGAATAGAATAGAGAGGAAGTCATCCAAGGTTGTATGGATACAATGACAGTGGCTATACAGATCATGAGACGAGGAGATCCACAAGGATATGCATTTTTCCTTGGTCAATGTGCTATATCATGGTTGTCAAACAAACAACCAACTATTTATTTGTCTTCATCTGAAGTAGAATATAGGGCACTCACAACAGGTGCATTTGAGGCTATATGGCTCAGAAACAAATTACTTTGATGAGTCAAAGCCAACAATAATATACTATTATAATCAATCAGCTCAAGCATTAACCTAGAATCCAGTACATCACTCCAAGACAAAGCACAGTGATGTTAGAGAGCACTTCATCAGATAAAGAGTGTTACTTAGTGACATCGCATTGCAACATTGTGACAACAAAGAGAATGTTGTAGATATCTTCAATAAACGACTTGGGAAAGAGCTTTTCGAGAAACACCACCAAGCTCTTGGTTTGACTCAGAGGAAAGACATTCCCATTAAAGGGGTGTGATGGGAGGTAATGTTCAGTCCTTTTTCCATTCCCCATAATCATCATCTTGAGGGAAGGTGTTGAGAAATCATGTCAATATCATGTGTTATCATATGTGCATAGCACTAACACCTAGAGTGCTCACAACACACAAGGGTTGGAAATCCTAACCCTAATCCTAAAGGGGTTTGTATATATTGATTCTTTCCAACTAATCTAGTGTACTGTTAATCATTCATCTCCACTCTTCTTCTCTCCCTCTCCATATTTGTTCACTCCAAACTTTAAAATCTATATTTTCTCATGAGAATGTCAAACACATGAGTGCTAAAAAAAGAAAAAGTTTTCTTTTTTAAGGCCTTCATCGCAAGAGTCTAGGAATTCAAAAAGTGTTGTAGGCTTGTGAAATTTTGTAATCTTCAAGTATAGCTATTGCAAACTCTCATACATAGTGTTCAATGGTGGCAGCACTCTACAATATATTTCCTACCATAAGTAGCCTGGATCATGTCCACACTTGGTGCAATCTATTTCTAGATCTATCTGTTGATGTACAACAAACTATCATTAATAACTTGTGGTGACTCTACAACAGCTAGAGTGACTCTATATGGCACATGCAGAAGGGAGAATTAGAAATTGATTGGTCAATTTTCTCATTTTATATTGTTGAATGTACCTTGGTCAAACCTCGTCATGTCTGCATTTGTCAAGGAGGTTCACTTTCATATTTGGGATTTCCTAAGATTGGGGTTTCATTCTCTAAATTTGATGCTTGATTTTGCCTAATGATTGTGGTGGTTGCGGCGTCCACAATTTCTTACACATTGCGCTTCCCTTTTCTTTGTGTTGTGACATTGGAATATTAATTAATTTATATTTTATATTATGTTTCCATTTTTTGTGTGTGTGGATAGTGGACTATTCCCTTCAAATTGTATTAGCAATGAAATCATTTAAACCATGGAGTGGAAGATGTTGGTGGTGGCTAATCAAAATATGATAAACAAAGATATCATTGGAGATAACAAGTCTTCTTTTGATAAAGGTCATATGCCTCTAACTCTTCATTATAGCCTATAAAACACACGATTGTTTGCATCAAGTTTGTGTCTTATGTGAAGGTAGCCAAGAGAGCCAAATACAATCAAATGATTGGCAAATAACTTGACACATATAAATGCTTCTTCTACAAAGTTACTCATGAAATACTGTAGCACATGCCCATTAAGATTGGGGTACCTTTTTTATATCCATCATACACCTTGTTGACCTTCCAACCACTCTATTTCCACTCCATTGTGTTTTGGAGTGTATCTAGAAGTAAATTGTCTTTTGATGTTGTCATGCTACAAAAACCATTGAATTCATCTGATTTTTACTCTCCTCCATTGTCACATCGAAGATTTTTTCTTGTTGAGATAATTCTCAAAAAGATATATGAGTTCCTTAAAAACATTCAATGTATCTGTTTTTTACTTCAAAAGGTTAGCCATGTGTTGTAAGAGAGGCTCCTTTCTTGTTATGAGCTAATGACTTCTTCTTGCCATGAGTTTTGTTAGAGATCTATCATGAAGAATTGATGGGCTCTCTCTTTGTGCATTCTATAGTTAGCACATGGCATGTTTCATGGTAGTCTGTAGTAGCAAAATGTAGTGCAAGAAAATTTGATAAGCTTTGCAACAACAATGAACTCTTTTAATTTCTTATACAAGCAACTGATGTTGCCAACTAGGCATATGCCAAGCAACACAATAATGCAACACAGGTAAAAGCACGACACACCACTATGTTATGCTCTACTACTCACCACCCTCTAACCAACCAATGTGTCTTGTGGAGATTCCTAGCATCTTAGTGGTGAGGAAGAAAAACTACTAATACCTATGCCAAGCAACACAACCATGCAACACATGTAAAAGCACGACACACCCACAATGATTCCCAAGTAACTTTATGGTTTACTATGCTATGCTCTACTACTCACCACCCTCTAACCAAGCAATGTGTCTTGTGGAGATTCCTAGCATCTTAGTGGTGAGGAAGAAAAACTAATATCTATCCCCTCCTATTCGCTCGCCCATTTTCCCTTTCCCCATCCCATCTTATTCTAAATTTCCTCTCTCCATCCCTTCCATCTGCTTCTAAATATACCCCCTCCCTCTTATACCTCTTCCCCATCCACTGCTAATTTCCTCTCCCGCTCTAATTCCCTTTCCCCCATCCCCTTCTAAATATCCCTCTCCCTCTCATCCCATTTCCCCCATCCCTTTCTATATATACCCCCCTCGCATTCACCCCTCCCCCCCATGCTCTTCTAATTTCCGTCTCTCTGGCTCACCCCTTTCCAAGTCTCCTCTCTCCCTCTCGTCCTATTCCCCAATCCACTTCTAAATATCCCCTCCCCCTTCTTCTAAATTGTCCCCCCCTCACATTCCTCATATCCCTTTCTAAGGTTGCCATCTTCTTTCCCCCATATGCTTCTAAATATCCCCCTCTCCCTCACATCCCCTTCCCATCTAAATTCCATGTCCCTTACATCCTCTTTCCCCCATCCCATCTTCCTCACCTCTCACTGTCTTTCCTTACTTCCTTCTAAATTCCCTCTCATTGTCTTCTCCTGTCTCCATCTAAAAATCCCCCTCTCTCTCACATGCCCTTTTCCCCTTCTACTTTGAAAGATTCCCCCATTGCCTTCTAACCTTTTACTTTTCCTTACCCCCTTTTGAATTTAGGTAAGTTAGGCAATTTCAATTAACGAAGTTAAGGAAATGTACGTCAATACACTGTCCCCTACTCTCTCACATCCTCTCCGTTTTCATCGAGTCTGCACATTTTGGGTGACGTATCTTCACACAACAAATAAAGATTATCAAGCCCACAAGAGGCGAGATGATTGATGATAGCTTTGTTGGAGATGACGAGGGGAAGGCAAGGAGGTCTAGCCCTCCAAAGATATTCTCCTTAAATGAGACAAATCTACATTGAGATGGAGATTGAGAGACTCCGAGTCACATCATAGAGATGTAGATTGAGAGGCTCCAAGTCACATCATAGGCCTCTGACAAATCCTCTCAAATAGCATGAAAGGTTAGGGTGAAATGAGAGTGGGGTCGCAAGAGGCATGGCTCATCATGAATCCAAGGCTAGCGCAAAGTCCATCTTGGATCGAGTAGGTTATACAGCAGCTTAAGAGAATTTTCTATGCCAAAGTCAAATCCTTCACTCATACATGGATTCTCAACAAAATGATGCAAACACTTAAAAATGAGAGGGCATTTAAGACGCAACAAGAAAGAGTGACCCAAAAGCTGTCTACAAAAGTAAGAACCCAAACTTCATCAAACAATGCAATTGAACTTCCTTGAACAAAACTCCAAATTTTCACTCTCTTCCATCCAAATTTTTTATTGTATTATGCGTGTTCCTTTGTATTCTTGGCATTGAGCTCTACCATCTATTTATAAATCGTATAAAATTTGAGCTTCCTTCGTGCATTTACAGGTGATTTGAGAGGCTGCAAGTCTGAGACTAGACATCTAAATCATAATTTGGGCAGTGCCAACACAATGGGTAAAGCAATGGTTCGAAATTTGCAAACATGAGACTCGGACTCACTGAAGCCTCGAGTAACTCTCATTCACAGGAGGATACATACATATATTTGAAAACTTACAATGTTCCTGAATAATGTCAAAAACAAATATGATATTAAGTAAAAAAATGACAGAAGTATACTTTGATCATCTATTTACTAAGAAGAACCATCATTATCTATACACAATAGATCAGCAAAAAAACACGATTAGCCTGAAACAAGAAAAGAAATTTTAGATGAACAGGCAACATGTATTAGAGCACATGAACAGGCTACAAGGCTACTCAACATAGCACTGAAGTTACAAAGCATAATAATGAGTTACATAGCCAAAGAATTAAACTGGACTCAACTTCAGCATATGCTGGCTGAAGCAGCCAAAGAAAGAATGTGAGTCTAGAACCCATGTAAAGAAAGACCCTCGATCCATGACTCAAGCCTTTCGGCGCCATGCATTTGTTGTGTTATGTAGCATGTGAGAACTACTCCTATTGAGTTGCCTTTTCAATGTGCCATAAACTTTTAGATCTTCAAGAGCACCAATCTCTCTCTCTCTCTCTCTCTCTCTCTCTCTCTCTCATGCATGCATGCTCTCTGTGTGTCTCTCCACACATTGAGAGACACATTCATAGAGAGAAACTAGGAGGGAAGCGTGGAATAAAGCTAAAAGAGAAAGAAAGGAGAGCAAGGTAAGGTGGATTTAGACTTAGTAGATCCAATAAAAGAACATATTTCCTCAAGTTGATCATCAAGATTCGTTTAATGGAGCTATCATCCCACACATCTTCCTCGGCATCTAGCATGCCCCTACTAAACAAAGTGCACGTTTGTATCTTCCTTTTTAGAAGTGGGGAATTCTTGAGGGTGGAAATCAACAAAAGAATCCGGTATAGCCCAAAGACATCACCCTTGGCGACCCACGTGTAAGATTGCAAGTCTCGCATACACGACAGTTCCTTTATAGCAGTATCAAGATTATAAGTTACAGCAGTTCAAGCACTGCAACAGCTTCAGGTTCCTTCTGCATGCACACAAGCTGCATTGGTTGAGCTGCACCTGCCAATGTCATGAAAAAAACCTGCTTATTCACAATTTGAATAGAATGAGAATGCAGGAAACAACCTTTCAAATTAAAAAAGAAATACAAACTGTTCACCTGACTACAACCAAAGCTGAAATCTCCATCACTTGAATGTGAGTGATTCAAAGATACCTGAACTATGAATATCACAGGAAAATTCTACACTCTGCTTACTCTGGATCACAGCTTACTTGTACTGAATGAGTTGCCCTGCAGAAGTGTAAAACTAGATAAGGAGTCTGTGTACAATTCTTGGGATATGCCTCTTCTGAAATACAGCTGCACATGGTAGGAAAATGACAAATCCTACCATTGGGGTATGGTTCCCATGCCAAGCCCATTGCAAGTCAAAATGAATCCCTTGAATCGGTTGAGGTATTCCTGCTCAGGAATTGTGAATTTTTAACATCAGTTAAAACCGTTTTCACTCTGAATGAATTTAAGGGGGGAATTCAAACATATAAAACCAGATTCTTACAGTTATTGTGTAGTGCTGGACATCAATGTCTCCTCCCATGTCATAGTCATGACGCATGACAGGATCACTTAACACTGGTCATGAAAATCACAATGAATTATGCAAGTCTTAAAACCCCAGAAAAACTGCTGCAAATCTCCATAACTTCTCCTCATAAGAAAAAGGATAATTTCAAAACGGCTGGAACAACTAGTGGGGTGGCAAGCTAGAGAATATCAGGCTTTCAAGTTTATAGACTATCAGAATTGTACTCTCTCTCACACACACACACACACCCAAAAAAAAAATTCTCACTTTAAAATAGAAACCTGGGGAGGTTGTTTTCCAAACATACAACATAACATGTATGAGCATAGAAATTTTATTCCTTTGGGGACTTACCTATCATATACACACTTGAGGTGATTAAATGTATACTTACCCAATGTGATTCGTTAATGATAATCCATGGAGGGGATTTTTATTTCAACATCAAAACATGTGAAGAAGGTAAAATGTAACACTAAAATCCAAATATAGGGTGGAGGTCAATGCTCCATTCTCTGTTCCCTTCATTGTAGCTTAGTTGCTCATTCTGTAAGGCCACCAAATAAGAAGCCATGAGCATGGGATATCCACATCATGTCTAGCATTCAGATAAATGCAAAAATGGCATTCAGTAACCCAAAGAGGTGACATGGCAAGCAAGACACATGACAAATTTAAGGTGCTTACTGGCACTTGCAGATGCTGCTGACATGGCAGACAGCCACATGGCACTGTACAGATGTGGCAGCAGACACAAGTCTGTTGGCATGGCACTGTAAGGGTGATCACCAGACAGTCTGCTGATGCGGCAAAACTGTCACATGATCTGTCAGCTGATGATGTGGTACAGATCAGGTCAGCTGACCTGGTCAGCTGGTAGGTGAGGTCAAATCCTCCCCTGCCACTTGCTAGGCAAATAAAGTGGGAGTTCCACTCCCCCTCTCCATCACATACATAGTCTCTTCCCTCTTTCATCACTTGAGAATGTTCAGTCGTACTGCATCCCAGCACTTTTTTCCTTCACCTCCCGTTTCAAGAGAAGGCTACTAACATCCAATAGAGGAGAGTGGTTTCCAGAAGCCGTACTTATGGCAGAGATCCACTTTCAGTCTATTTGGGCTGGGTTTACACAGATCTACTTTCTCTGTTCTATCTCTCTCTCATGTGTCAGCATTTCTGGGTTAAAAGATTGCTACCACTTTGTGCATCACATGCACGATGAGTTTCTCTCACATGGTATCAGAGCCAGGTTGGTTCGATTGAAAGAGATGGCCTGAAGAAGAACACAGATCAGTCCACCCACAGTCCATGCCTGAAGGAAGTAGATCTGGACCAGACGGGACAGCAGGACCCTCCGGATCCCAACCGGCAGCTCAGTGAAGAACCTGCAGCAAACAAAGGAAGCAAGCCCTAGATCCAGTCATCCAATTGTATAGAGAGGATATATTCTCAATTTTCTGTGTTAGATGGACAGCAAGATTCCGAGCCTTTTGTTTCTGTGTTTGTACGAGGATGTCCATTTCACAAGCAACCGGGAAAGAGCCAAAGTCTGAATCGAGCAACTGGGCAATGAAAAATGTCTATCTAAATTTGTTTCATGATAACTAATAAAAGACAAAAAATATTCCCATGCATTGCTACAGCATGGACAAGCACATGTTTAACAATGGAAGAAAGCTCCAAGTTAAAAATATTCACCCAAAAGGATTGAAAGATGCTTACTTTACATTGTGTTTAAGGAAAGATACATTTGGAATTCATAGTGCATCCTGAGATGAAATCACTCGCACATCAATCTGCAAAATCTCTTCCACTAAAAGAAAGCTCTACTATATATTTTGGTTTGACACTGCGCAGTAAAAACAAAACTTTTTATTTATGCATAATTTGGCCTTTTGGGCACTTGAAATGAGCCCGAGGCCCAAAACCCCTTGAAATAATTGTAAACATGGGTACCTTTCAGTGATGTTTCAAAACCCCCTCTAGAGAAGAAGTGCATCTGTTTCTGGCACCATAAATGAGCTCAAAAGGCCCAAAAACCTTAAAAATGACTGTAAACATGGGTACCTTTTGGTGATTTCTCAAAACCCCCTCTAGAGAAGAAGTGCATCTGTTTCTAGCCAAAGCAGCCTGAGGGGATTTCTCAAAAACCCCCTCTAGAGAAGAAGTGCATCTGTTTCTAGCCAAAGCAGCCCGAGATACCCATGTTTACAGTCATTTTTAAGGTTTTTTGGCCTTTTGAGCTCATTTATGGTGCCCAAAGGGCCAAAATATGCATCAATCAAAAGTTTTGTTTTAATTGCAAGGGATTTAGAGAGTATATGTGTATATATAGTTACTTATTTATTTATTTATTTATTCATTCACTCATTTATTTATTCATTTATTTATTTTAAATCTCATATGCAATCCTTGATATCCCAACCATGGGATAAATGAAGAAATTGATGGACACTTTTTTATATGGCACAAAATTATAGCATGATAGACCACCATTACTAAAATACATATGCAATCAGCATAACCTCTTTGCCCATAAGGCTTGAGGGTTAAAACTCATCTAGTCATACTCGAAAGAGTACTACTTTGACCATCTCTTGCAATTAGGAAGACAAATATTTAACAGTGGAGAGGCCTCTATGACAATGATCTAGACTTGATTGTATTTGGAATGAGATCCAGATTTAGTTATTTGGAATGAGATCCAAGTCGGGAAAGCCAACTAGATAACAACAAATTCAATCATAATGGAGACTTGGGAAGGTTTGTGTACCAAAAGTTTTAGACGCCTCTATAAATGCCGTGCTAGTCCAAGAACATGTAACTCAATAGAAAGTTTATTGGCCAATCCTAAGGTGTGAACCATCCAAGTTAGAAAGATAACCACTTTAAATCCCAAAAAGTCAACTGAAAGAGAAACCAAAATGTGTCAATAGATAAATTGATCTACTTTTTTGAGAACTTGTAATCCCATATGCCCCACGAGCCAAAGACAATTCTAGAAGAAAGAGAAATGGGAAACGCAAGCCTAAATACGACCATACTTGGGAATATTTGAAAGTGAGATCTTGGTTCATGCCTAAATATGACCATACTTGAGAATATTTGAAAGCGATATCTTGGTTCATCTCATAAAGCTTCCCTCTATTAAGGACGTGAGAAGGTTACATCCTAGTCAAACATAAGTGGTGTCTAGACACAAGTAGGCACTATATTGAGGTTGACACCTAAGCTAGCATGGTACATACTAGAATACTAGGACAATCTCTTAGGTATTAGGACACCTTTTCCCATGCATACTAGTGGAATCCTAAGTTGTGCCTTGGTAACACATTCCCGTTGTGCATGAGGACTAGAATGTCCTTGTGAAAGCATAATTGCTTCAAAGCAAGGATTTGAGGGTCGTTCTCATGAGTAAGGGAATTTGGTATTGGACACATGTTCTTGCTACTAGGTTGTATAGGCTCTTAGATAGTCTGAATACCAGCACTCAATGGTGGCTCCACATACGCAAGTTGAGTCGCTCATGTTGATCTAACGCATGTTTTGTATATTATATACATTGCCTAAAGGAGAGCCTACGTGCTTCTCTCAACTAGTATAAAAAGTAACAAGAAATCTTATCTTATGCAAAGTGTAATAGAATATGATGTGACCTAGAAGAGAGAGAGAGAGAGAGAGAGAGAGAGAGAGAGAGAGAGAGTTCAAATTAATTCCACTGAACAATTAGAAAAGTTTTTTCCTTCAAGAGTACTACCTTTATAAGCCTCACTAATTTCTTGAAATCTTGTAGTAGCGAATTTCTCTCCCTTATGCTTGTCTGGATGCCACTTCTGCACGTCAAAGATGACAACTTTTATAATTCTACCCAAGATTTTGAAAACCAATTTGAAGTGTAGAAAGCACATCATGACCCCTCCATATGAGTGGTGCCACTGAATTGCCAAGCTAGCAATGAACAACATGCAAACACAATTCATCATAAATCTAGTTGCATAGTGATAAAAATGCCTCTGACATATACCCAAGCTATGCAAACTCTCGACCCTAGTGTTTTGCAAAATCAGATAACTTTTCCCTCGCATTTAGGAGTCAATCCTCAAGTCTGTGGTATTTCCGGCACATTCATCTCCACAACCCTTGTGACTAATAGGACAAGGGTATCAGCAATTGAGTGGCATTTTGTAAGCGCTGCCAATCTTGAATCCTCATCACTCCTAGGTACCAAGGTAGGCACACTCACAAATAGACTACACCGGCAAGTGCAGAGGTGATAGTGGTCGTGAGAAACTATGGACGAGATGTGAAGTTGACAGCATTAGATTCAAAAGTGCATTGCAATGATCTTCCCTTTATGTCATCTACAACTAGCCTCACACATGGGAGAAACCTTAGAATGCCTACAAATAAGAGAACCCATTGTCTTGATATCCATGCCAACCTACCAAAGCTTTATTAATTGGCATTGCAATTATTCTTCATTGGGAACGCGACATCTTGCAAGAAAAGAACATCCTAAATTGAAACATCTCATAATTTTAAGCCTATTCTCCAGAGTCTCAATAACCTTAACTTCTTGCAATGCAAGAAAAGTTGGGGAAAGAGAAATCTCCTTAAGCCAGCTGGCAAGTTCCTGACTTCTAGATCGGTCAATAAGACCACACACATTCAGTGTGACAGAGGAAATGAGGCTGCTTACCATTTTTACTTTTTTCCTTTTTTGCCTTGGGGGCAAGGCTTTTGGGGGGGACACCTTGGCTTTTTACTTGAGAAGTTATTTGTTTATTCTGCACTATAGCTCGAGGTTTACCTTGGAGGGAGAAATCCTTCTTCATTACAAAATTGTGGGTAGGAAGAAGTTCTTCTTCTAAATCACTCACCTTAGAATCACTCAGACTAGCATCCTGTTGGTTAACCTCATTCTCAAATCCTTCTAATCACCCAGGCTTTACCTCCTCTTCTTCCATTTCATTATCTTGTATCCACTTTTTTCATAGCATAATCTATATCTTGCAAACACAAAGAAACTTCGATTGTCAATCCATCTCAGAAAGAACCATAGTGTTTGTGAAGCTTTACCATGCCTTTTGCAATTGAAAATGTGAAACCAACAAACAAATATTTGACAAAAGCTTTCACAGAATCCATTTTCAAGGTAACAACAATGGAACAAAAAACATGAAGGAAGAATTAAAAATATGTGATGAAAATAAGACCAAGGCTTAGAAAGATTTTGCAGTTTAAAAAAAAGAAAGAAAGAAGTAAATGTTGTAGTTATTTATGTATATTAGGACTACAAATAGGTGATACAAAGTTTATGTTGCCAACTTTATGACATGTATACTTCATGTTGCCCAAACCAGCCTGAGTTCAAAACAAGTATGATTTTCAACCAAGGTTTTCTCATTACAATTATAAAAGCTCTCATTGATTGTGATTGCCACCTAGGTGGGTGCACACGCATTTCTCCATCCATTACAATCTCAATATGGAATACCATCATCACAACCTTCAAAGGATCACATGTGTTTGCAATCTCTTTGATGGCAATGTTCTCTTTTATGGCCATTCTCTCCCTCCTAGCTGCTTTCTCCTTTACGGCCATTCCTCGTTTATGACAACTCCCTCTTTTATAATCTTTCTTTTTATGACAAAAAATTTGTCCTTTTCTCTTTTATTAAGGGATCCTTGTCACGTGTGCTCCCTTAACATTGCCATTTGTCTTCTTCCTTCACCGAAGTTCCTTTGGATAGAAAGTTGTTTCATAATAGGACCAATAGTTTGTTGATTGATAAATCTTGTTGAGAAAGGCCTTCAATGACTATCAAGCTTGGTCAAATCCACGCTGGTAGCTTCTTCTCCTTACGTAGACATCATTCCTTTTCCAAAACTCCCATTGTGTTTTCATTAACAAAACTACCTTTGAAATAGAGGAATCCAGAGAGAGACTAGAGTAAAGACTCCAATCAATTTATCCATTGTAATTCCTACCAACTTCTTCTCCTCCTTGGGTTTAGAAAAGGGCTTTCATGGGTTTCAAAGTCTAGCTTCTCCTTCTCGGCCTCAAGGCAAGGTTTCTAGCTTCACTCTTTTTTCTTTGTTGTTCGAAGGAGAGGCACTATCAATTATATTGGTATCCTCATGCCTTAACATCTATTTCCTTTCCCTCCCTATATAAAATAACTTTTATTAAATGCTTTGAAAGCAATACAACAAATCCATTATCCATGATGTGCTGATAGGAAAATAAAGAAATCTCCTAGCTGCCTTCTCCGCATCCTAACTCAAATACCTTGCTCCCAAATTCGGCTACAAGGCATTATAATGCATGTCTGTATGCTAACGAGAGTGGGAATAGATCGAATATGCTACCCCCATCATTCCGAGCCACAATGCTAATAATGTTCTATAGACACTCATCTCCAAAGAGATCAGGAGGCATAGTTTTGAGGGTGCAGTGGGCCTTATGAATCTTTGCATATAATTGTTTCCCCACTCACCAATTAGGCAAGGGAATCTACAAAGCAGGCATGCCCCCCTCTATCAACCAACCTACTATTCCCCATGTAAACACAAGCCAGATGCACCTCACCCTTGAAACGATCCTGAGTGAGTACTGCCAGCTCCCTTGTGCTGAAGGAGCAAGTTCAGAAGAGTCGCAACTCGTCCTCTTGATCACCTTCCACGCAATAGTAGCAAGTACCATCCCTGTCCACTAGTCTAACCAAGGGCTAATGGGGAGTCCATTATGCGCCACTCTCTCTTTTTGAATTGAAGACTACTCCAGACGTGTGACCAAAATACACCAAATCCACCAACGAGGGCAGTGTACGACAAGAAGGGCGACCGTAGAGTCCTTATGGATAGCCCTCCTTGGGTAGGAAGGAGGCACTCCCATGCATCCTATAGTAACTCTCTCATGGGTTAGCCCTCCCAAGCATACTCTCTGGAAGAACAGAAGTCAATGGCCTAGTACTTGAATAATCTTACCACCACTTTGATTCTCTGGCACTATAAAGAAGAAAGCACCTGATCATCCAAGGGGTCTTTCTAGATGATGGATGGATCTAGATGGAGGGTTCCATCATGTCCTATACTATAAAAGACCAGCAAGTGTATATTACACAATGTCCCATACATGTAGTAATAGGCCATATAGATAGAGGGTTCCATCATGTCCTATAAAAGACCAACAAGTGTATATTACACAATGTCCCATACATCTAGTAATAGGACATAGATCAGATATAAAAAGAGACTTTAGTCATAGAGATCCACAAGCCTCTTGAAAGTCTTCATTCACTCATCTTACGCACTCTCTTCAAGCCTCTGAAATAGTTGTCTCTATCTCATCTATCTATCGTCCAAGCCTCCCCTCATGTGCATCAAAGTATTGAGGCACTCCTACTACTGTGCTAGGTGGCTCTAAGCCCCATGGACTGGGCTACATCATAATTTCATTGTGCCCAACCAATGGGATTCTTAACATGAATTTTGAATCTCAGACTTTTGGGTGCCAATTGATGCTAAATGTTACCACAATGTAAATATCCTAAGTCAAAGTACAGTTGACCATTAATTTGATCATAATTAAAGAGTTTTCCATCTGGGTTAATTATGGTCAAAAGAGTTTTTCTATTGGTCAAAGAATTGACTACGGCCAAAGATACTTGACTTCAGGAAGACTTGGTTTATACCAAGAAGGCTAACTACGGTTAACCAAGATGTGCCAACTTCGATTGGAGAGACTTGACTATAATTAAGGCGCCTCGACCCTCGGTCAAAGCCCCTAATTATGAACAAGAGCGTTGACTTCGGTCAACCAGAGAATAAATATATTTTTATATTTCTTATGTGTGCACATGTGTTCAGTGGGGACGCCCACCATGACTAAAATTAGTCCACAGTGTATTATTTGCATGCAAAAGTGCTAACAATTAATGGGTGCCATGGTGATGTGCTTTAATTTATTGTTGCAAGTACTAGGAAGAGTTATTTTCCTAAGCGCAATGGAGCCTAACAAGAGTCTAGGAGGCGGTTCACATGACCAAGTGCTTCGAAGACTCCAGAGTTGCCCTTCGTGGCATGTAATTAGGAAAGTAATGTAGAATTTGACAAGTGGATTGTTGCCACGAAAGAAAGCCTAAGAGCTCATGTAATTATTCATTCATGTTTTAAATTTTGGTATGAGCAGCTTCACGCTGAACTCTCTCTATACTCAGAATTTTTCAATGAATAAAATGCCTTCGGGGAGGTCCAGCCCGACAAGTTGTCTTGGGCCCTAGTTGCTTGCAGAGTGAGAGAGAGAGAGAGAGAGTAAGTGAAAGGTAGAAGAAGCGACTAAAAAGATCTGCAGGAGAATTTCCACATCAGGAAGACAAGCACGTCAGGGGAGTTTATGGTAGCGTAGAGGTTTTGCGAAGGCAAATTCTGCCCTGACGACTCCAAAGAAGCGTTCTCACACAGGCACTGACGATTAGCAAGCGCGGGGGTGTCCACTGGTGAATGACAAGAGAAGATCTGCCATGGCGTTCGTCGTGAAAAAGATGCGAGAAAGGTCCGTCGCCGTTTTGCGACGCTGACGGAAGTCCATGACGAACCTTGGAATTTTACTAGAACTTCCTCAACCTTAGGGTGACGTGGCAGACAAATGCAGATTGCTGATGTGGCATGCAGGCCTGAGGGATGCTGATGTGGCAGTACATGTGGCAGCCAGCTCAGATGCTGATGTGGCACTGACACATGGCAGACAGGTGGCTGATGTGGCAGACCATGGGTTTATCTAACCTAACATTGGTTAGTGGACTGGTTAGAGGTCCAGTTAGTTGACCCAACCAAACTAGTGTGGTCACTGTATCCAGACCGTGACCAGTCTAGTTAGTCTAGTTGCAGACTAACCAAACCAGAACCAGTTAGTCTGGTTAGAGTAACCAGCCGGTTACTTCATCTAGTTACTGTCCCCAAAAAAAAAAAGACAGTTACTGTAAAACTCTTCAATTCTAACTACAGACAGATCACGGGAGTAGCACCGATATTGTTCCACCCAGCCAACCTTGCTGAAGCGTAAGAGCTCACAGAGAATCCAAAAATCCTATTCACGTAAAAGCACACTTCTCCTTCTCTCACTAGCTCCAACAAGCCCCATCTCCCCAGATGGATGTAGATGCCACATGTCATCATTATAGGGCCTTACTAATGCATCTTTTCACCCCTCACTTGGGAAGCTTTAATTTCCTTTGCCCCTAGGCACATTTCTTGATTTAGGCCCTCAGCCTTAGATCCACCTAGTCTGGTGCTATCAACCCTCACCTAGGACCTTGACATTAATTCCCTCTCGATCATTTACATGAAGCGCAAACAGATATATTACAAACATAGATCCTTTAAGGGAAATGTCGACTGATTCTTCCGAGGTCATGCTACCTCAGCTAGAGCGTAACATTCCTTCCCTCTTCAGACATCAGCATCCTCGATGATAAAGTCTAGGAACACTCTCCGCAACTGGTATACGGATTCCCAGGTAGCTTCTGATAGAGGCTGACCATGCCATGCAACCAACACCGTGGGTATCTTCCGATTTCGTATTTGCATTGTTCCTCGGTCCAGGATTCTTGTTGGTTTGCCCCTTGCATTATCCTCTATCTCTTGAAACAAAACCACACCTTCGATTAGTGAGTCACCTGTATATAAAAATTTCTTTAAGCGCGAAACATGAAAAACCGAGTACACCTTACACCCCTGTGGCAATTCTAATTTATAGGCTACCTTGCCTATTCTCTTTAGAATTAACCACGGCCCACAGTATCGAGGTGATAACTTAGCACACTCTCCTGAAGTTAATGACTTCGAGTGTGAAGGAACTCTGAGAAAAACTTTTTCTCCTTCTTTAAATACTCTTATAGACCGGTTTTCATCCGCATACACCTTGGCTCTATCCATAGTCTGGCAGATATTAGCTCTCGCAAGTGCTAGCATCTCCCGCATCTGAACCACAAAGTTCGCGGCACTAGGCACTTTCTGAGGTACTCCAACTATAGTCGGATTTGCTGGTCTATAACCATAGTTCAGCTCAAACAGACTGAACCCTGTAGAGGAATGTTTTCTATCATTGTAGGCAAACTCTAACAATGGCAACCACTTGTCCCACGTATGTTGCCTCAATGACACATATGCCCTCAGCATATCCTCTAAAGTCTGGTTGACTCTCTCCGTCTGACCATCCGTCTCAAGATGATCCCCACTACTCATTCCCAACTCAATCCTTAGTGTCTCAAATACCGCTGTCCAAAAATGACCGGTAAATCTGACATCTCTGTCCGACACTATGGATCTAGGCAATCCATGCAGACGAAATATATGTCTAATAAACAAATCCGCCACTTGCGGGACACTAACAGACTCTCTAGTCGGGATGAAGTGAGCCATCTTGGTTAGACGATCAACCACCACAAGGATAGAATCATACCCTCCTTGTGTCATAGGCAGCCCTACAATAAAGTCCATGGAAATGCTCTCCCACTTAGTGGTATTTCCAGGGGCTGTAAAAGTCCGGGTGGCTTCACCCGTTCGGCCTTGCTTACCTGACACGAAAAACACCGTGTCACATATTCATGAATATGCTTTTTCATCTTTGGCCAAAAGAAATCTCGCTTCACGAGATCATATGTCTTCTCGACTCCTGGATGTCCCGCACATGGGTTATCATGGCACTGTCGAATGACTCTCTGCCTGAGATCATTCTGACTAGGTAGTACAACCTTACCATTTCTTTTCAACATACCATCCCTTATAATATATCTTGCATATGTTTGGCCTTTTCTGGATGCCAGGTCATCCTCGAAAAGAAGTCTCATCCTCTCTAGGATAGCAAGTGAGCCTCCACAAAGAGAGTTGTGTCATCCATAAGGTGCCTTTCAATCGACCCTAGCTTATGATTGGAGAAAATATCTGAGAGCCTCAATAATAAAGAGGAACCAAAAGGACAAAGAGACCTAAAAAGGGACCAATGGGCAGCACTAACATATCGAGCATGAGAAAAAGGCCTCCCAATGTCAATGCAATGGGTGACTAGAGTTGCTACCATATAGTGCAGAGACCCACTGATCCATCGTGCTGAAAAGCCCAATCTACACATGCTTCTTTCCAAGGAGGCCCAATCCACCACTATTGTATTCTTAAAAACCTAGTTAATGCCCCCATCTATGAGCCCCCAAATGAGGAGAGCAACACAGCTTGACACCTATAGAAGGTTGGGTGTAGATTGTGCCATAAGAGCACATGTAGGTCAAGTGAGAGAGACTTCCATGTATTTGCACTAGTCTTGAAGTGCAGGTGTTGTACCATCACATATCTTCTGCATTAGATGCCTTGCTTTCTTAGTTGGTGATTGCAAGACATTTATGTATCCACACCTTATATTAGCACTGCTATGTTACAAGCATAGTTAGGGGAAACGGAAACAGGGAAACGGGGAACGAAAACGGAAATGGAAACGTTTCGGGATTTCTGGGAGGGCTGAAACGGGGAAACGCCACGTCAGCAAGGGAGGGGAGTAGATGATGATGGAGGGCTGAAGCAGGCTGCAGGAGAGAAAGGAGAGGAAAGGAGTGAATGGGGCTGAAGGAGGGCTGGAAAACCTTGAGGATGGAGAGAGTATGAGGCTGAAGGAGTGGAAGGAGCCTGGAGACCAAAATCAAAAGCAAAAAGACAAAAAATGTGATTTTGGAGACCTAGCAGCCTGTGTTGTCTGAAACGGCATGTTTCAAGGCTTTGAAACGCGTTTCAGACTGGCTGAAACGTTTCAGCCAGCCGTTTCAGGGTCCTGAAACGTTTCAGACTCTGAAACGCGTTTCAGGAAACGGGGCTTCTCTGAAACGGCGTTTCAGGCCTGGCGGGGCTCTGAAACGCGTTTCAGCGTAACTATGGTTACAAGCAAGAAGATTAGGGCTCTTTAGGGAACCACAAGGGCATTTAAGGCCTTCAGCATGTCACTATTTGTAAAAGGAGCCTCTAACCAGCTCCTCATGGACTGTGTGACTGTAGGGGGAATGTAAGATGTAGACTTCTCGACCCCGCATAATTATTAATCGTAGAAGAAGGTGGTCATCTCCAAGATCTCGTAAGGGTCAATAAACATTTGCCCCCCCATCCTGCAAGCACCAAAGTTGAGTGCCCATTGATCTAGGTTTGAAAGAATTACCACAACCTCCTGCCACCATATTGTATCAACTTGACCCATGGAAAGTGGAATGGGTATCCCACACCCCTAGCCTCACGCACTACTACTGGTCTACTAACCAAGGTGAATCCAACTGCTGCTCCGCAAGTTTCTCAATGAAAGGAAGACCTAACTTGACCCTATCCATCCATCCATCCCCCCTTCTCTCTCTCTCTCTCTCTCTCTCTCTCTCTCCCCCCCCCCCCCTTCTACACACACACACACACACACACACACACACACACACACATATAAATACATATACACACGTATGTACATATGTATGTATGTCGGGCTGAGAGAGAAGAAAAGAAAGAAAGATGTATTGAAGTCTGCGAGAAGGGCCTCGCAACAGTACAACCCATCATGTCAACACTAGTCAAAGGAATATCCTACAATCTGGTGAACTTTCTCTATCTCTGATGGAGACGAGAAAATGCTTTTAGGAACCTCTCTTTGCTATGGGAATCTCTCAGAATGTAAGGGACGGAATGATTAAGATACAAACACCTCTAGTTCATTTCCATTGCCAGTGACCAGATCTCTGAACCTCTCCCTAGGTGAGAAAATGTGCTCTTAAAGCATGAAGATGTCCGTCACGCTCTCAACTAGAGCTCTCTTTGGCTCCTATTGAAAACTCAGTTGCTGCAACAATTGTTCTTTGGCACGATCATGAATTTCTCATTCCAGCTCACTATGTGTCATGTGCACGGATTGGTATCTGACGTGTACTAGGTACACAAGACTAGCTCAGGTAGCCTAGGGAGGCTTAGAGCTAGGCAGGCTTGATTCTCGGGTTGAGTGGCAAGGGTACGAACCAGTTAGAGGTCTTCGCTATTTTTGGCGCTTGGGGACCGAGTCTATAAAAGGGGCCCAGAGGTTCAGTTCTCAGGGAGCCAATGGGAGCAAGTTTCGTTCGCAGGTGGTAGGTATGATCCTGGATTGAGTCGCGGACGTGCGCCTGCATCATAGCGTAGCCCAAGGCCCAGCAACAGATCCCAGGCTTCACAGTGCCACCTGGTGGTACGGGACACCACGCTGGTTTGGATCTGGTTGGGAGTTCGTGCCAATAGCTCAGATTGTGGCTCGGAGGGGACATCTCTTGATTCGGGATCACATCCCGTAGATGTCGTGGTTGGGTGGTGAGCAGCCTGCTCAGTTTTCTCACGTTGTGTGTGTTCTTGTGTTTGCTTGCAGATCAGAGGTTTCATGAGTGCTGGGATGTGTCAGTTGGTATCAGAGCCAACTCCTGAGGTAGAAACTTCTGTTGTAAAAATTTTGGACGATTCTTTCTCCAGGTATGCCCTAATTTCGAAATTTGTGCTGCAAGTGTTTGTTTGGTTCATCGGATTTTGGGAAGTGGTTGAGATTTAGGGAAAGAAGGAAAGAGAGAGAGAGAGAGCAGGGTGATTTCGTTGCAAGAAGTGGCAGGTTGAGAGAGAGGGAGAGAGGTGTAGTTAGGAGGAAGAAGTGGGGTCCAAGTAAAGGCGTCAGAAGGGGGTCAGGAGAGTGTGTAAAGTTGGGGCGAACCAAAGGGGGATCCCGCATGTCGGCTGGCTGCTCAGGCGTGGTGATGGCAGGTAGAAAGGGAGCGCAGGAAGATGCGAAACAAGATAGGGACAGATCGCAATTTGGGACAGCTGCTTTTCGGGGGGCCTGGAGACTTTAAAAAAAGCACTACCCCTCCGTTTTTGGAGGGTGAGCTTTTGGAAAAGCAGGGCTTTACTAAAAGCCTGCTCTCCCACTATAAGTTCGGCCAAATTGCCTTCTCCCATAGCCTGTAGATTGCGCAGAATTCCAGCCCCTCTACACCTTCACGCCCGGCAGCCAAAATATTGATATGGCCTGCTACAGCACTTCGTACGGACAGCCAGGAGCGGAGTTCCAGGTTCCATTGTCAGGTTACTAAGGCAGAAAGCCTTAGAAGTGCGAGTTTATTACAGCCATTGCAGATTCCAAGTAATAAATGAGAAAGTATTTCCATGGATTTTATTACTGGTTTGCCTCGAACGCGCAAGGGTCATGACTCCATTTGGGTCATAGTTGACCGTCTGACAAAAATGGCTAGATTCTTACCTACTAGAACAACTATTTCAGCTGTTCAGCTGGCTCACGAGTTTGTGGACCACTTGTTTAAGCTGTATGGTTTGCCCTCTGACAAAGTCGGGACTCAAAGTTTACAAGTAACTTTTGGAACTTGTTTTTGAGAAGTTAGAAACTACTCTCAGTATGAGTTCCTCAGATCATGCACAATCCGATGGCAGTACAGAGAAGGTCAACCAATTGGTTGAAGATATGCTTCGGGCATATGTTTCTAAGAGACAGTCTTCATGGGAAGATTATCTACCTATGATAGAATTTGCTTATAACAGTGCAAAGCATTCGAGCACTGGTTACAGTCCTTTTATGCTTATGTACGGGTTTCAACCTAAGTCACCAATTATGGGGGTTAAAGGGAATCCAAAATGATGCTGCAAAGACCTTCTTGCTAGACATGCAGGAAATGTTGAAGTTTGCCAAGAAGTCTATTAGAAGTGCCCAAGATCGGGACAGATTTTATGCTAATATACATCGTTCACCTAGAGAGTTCTTTGAAGGAACGATGGTATATTTGCGAATTCCCAAGGAATCCAAGAGCCTTAGTACTGGTTTGGTTCCGAAGTTATCCCCCATATACTGTGGTCCGTTCAAGGTTATTAAAAGAATTGGACCAGTTGCCTATCGACTAGAATTGCCTCCTGATGTTAAAGTACATCCAGTCTTTCATGTCAGTAGGCATCCCCCCTGACGTCATCAGCGCCTAACAGTGGGTGTAGACCATAGTATAAAAATATGTTCTCACACATACAAATCCACACATACTTTAAGCAACTAGACTAAAAACCATCGATGTCCAATGTGATAAGAAACCTTGGACTCCTACAAGTTCTTTTACGTGAATAAAAAACTTTGAGCCTCCTTTCTCTATGGATTTTGCTAGACACAAGACCTTAGAAGTTGTCAAAATCTTTTGCTTTACAACAAAAATTCCCTTAAAAAAGAGGCAGTAAGGATTGAAATATCTATGTCCTAGAAATTTTCTACAAAAGAAGTAGACTATTTATCATTGCAACAAGAAGGACTTCTTAGTCTTGTATGCTTTGAATAATGGAAGGCTTTTGACCAATCTTTTCACCTGCTTCCAGCAATCACAAAACGATTCCCATGCCTTAATCCAAGGAGGAAGACCACTCATACCTTAGAATCAAAACTCCAAATAAAACACAATTCTTCAAAACATTACCCACAAAACAAGAAAATGCAACAAAATCCCTAAACGCAGGTTGGCGCAGGCTGGGTGACGCTCACCTCCTTGCCTTGTGTCAAACCACCCTTGAATCTAAGGTCTAAACCATGGGCATCTAGATCAAGTAAATCCTACTGCAAAGCAGATCTTCCATGAGAGAATGGATACCATGAAGTCACCCATGCAAGGTGTCCTTTTGAGAGCCTCTTCAAAATAGCACCTCCACGTATATTTATGAGCTCTAATATCTTAACTTCAGGAGACATCCCAAGCACAAGACTTTCCCAAGTGCCTTGACCGAGTGGAGAGGACAGCAACCTGCTCCCTAAAAGATTTAAACACATATGAAGCAAAACAATGACCACCAAAATAGTGAATAAAAATAAAGTGTCTCAAAATCCACTCTAAAATAGGCAGTCATATCACTATTGTGCCTTGTGTTTTTTAAATACTAGCTCACTTTGGGACTCTCAAGAACACAGCTTAAGCAATAGAGTTTCATAGGTTGTCTTTGTTTGCATATGTTATTTTCATAGAAGTTAGATAGCTTCATGTTTATTTTTTTGCTGATTCTTTGTGTATATCTTAATGACAACATCTTAGATGCACCAACACATATATACATACCTAGATAAATTTGACAATACGCCCAACTTTGGGCCACTCCTGAGTCCTAAAGAAAATCTGCACATCTACAATCTGCCCATTTGAGATTGAATAGAGGCACAAACCGTAAAGCACCCTAAGTAGCCCTGTAGTTCTAAAAGGTACAGCTGGTTGTTGCCTGATAGAAAACAAAGGTCTGAGGTTCAATAAAAAAGGCACACATAACACGTTGAGAGAAGGAGATATAAAGAGAGACACAGAGAGAGAAAGAGGGTCTAGCGAAGAGAATAGGAAACCGACTAAAAAGTAGGGAAAGAAACTACTTATTCAGCAAATCCATACTTAAGTCCTCATCAGGGCGAAGTCAAATTGTCTTCGAAGTTTCAAAAACGTATTTGGTAGTGTGAAAATGTAGAGGAATTATGGAGACATTGTATAGATCACACTCCTAGAAATTAAGATCTCGAGTTCAACATCATTATTCATTTCTTGCATGTATGATATTAATATACATGAAAACTTCGGGTTCGGAAGACATCCTAGCCCTTAGCAGTTTGAGACCCATCAAACATCTCTTCCATTCTTTTCAAAAATCTGATGCACACCATTGAAAAGGTGAAAAAGGAAGAGATGAAAAGAGACAACAAACATTATCACAAGCATCAAGAAGAGAGATACACAGGGAGAGGCCAAGGGAGGAGGAGGAGGAGAGAGAGAGAGAGAGAGAGCACCAATGCAAGGCGCAAGTAGTTTGTCCTTATTGATTCTTCTGACGCATCATAGCTGACTTCAAGCACCTTATAGAAATCCTGATCATAAATTAAAAATATATATCAGGTAGGTTTTTGTTTTATTCCCAAACTTAGCACTACAAACAAAAGCATAATGTATACAACTTCACGTCACAAGAGTCCACTCACAAAGCTTCAAACTACAAAGTTCACCATTCAGAAAATTCACTTATGTTGGAAATATTGTAATATTTAAGGCAGTGGCCAATGTATTAAGTTGTTAGGAGGCTTAGGGACACTTTTCCTGCTAGCTTTTTCCCCCGACCACAGTTAGTGGTTGAGTGAGTTTTAACTCACCCTATGGTTTTACTAGACATGTTGACAGCCCTCCTCTACGCAAAGACCTACAATGTCGTTCGCAAGAAACCTCGTTGGCTCATTTTTTATTAGCCAACACCTCTACAGGATTGTTGCCACTTTGTACAGGCTCCTAGAGCTATTTTGTAACTAGACAATCCAATCTCTGATTTCGAGATGCTGCACTTTAGTTTGGCTTCTCCTGTTCTAGACCTGGCCACCTTGATCTGGAGCTCCTACACAGTGGAATTTTTGCTAATTTTGGGCTTCGGTCAACTGTTTTTACTGGTCCCCTACAGGACAAGCTTCCTAGGAGTATTTCAAGGCTGGTACAATCATCATTTCGAACTGTTTCACGTCTGTACTTGCTGTCCTTATCAGGCCGCCTCCGATTTGAAGGTGCTTGTGACTGATTTTTGGGGTCACCCCTCAGCTACAGCAAGTTTCCTACTGGATGGACTTGTTTTCCTTCAGGAAACTGTATAATACCTGGTTTTGGGCACGATTTTTGGTTGCTGAATTACTGTTTTAACTGGGTTGACGGTGTTGCCTCAGTTTGTTAAGAAAACTGTTGGAAATCAGCAAATGCCATCATCTTTTGAGGTGTTTTGCTACCCTGGATCAGAGTTTTATTCCTGGTAGACACACAATTCAGAGGAGTTGTGTTTTGTTTAAGCCAAGCATTGGCTTATTTAGGGCAGATTTGATTCTGCATTGGTATTATTCTAGCAGTCCACATTTCAGTTAAAAACTGATATATTTATGCTGTATTTGCCTAGCCAAGTATTCTCTTGCGGAGCAGTGTTCTTTTGTATAATTCACAGCATGTGATTTGGAACTGTTTGTGCATTCATCTTTGAAGATAGCTCAGAATCAGAATTAATGTTCAGGAGATGTTTTTTGACTTTGGCATAGGAGGATAAATTGGATAGCACCAATTATTCCCTATGGAACTTTATGGTAATGAAGTTGTTGGTTGCAAAGAGTCTATGGGGTTTTGTTACAATTAAGATTGTCCGTCCAAGAGATGCAGTCATTGCTCCTGGTACATATCAACAGGAGGTAATCCACGTGATAGACAGCACATTGACGCCAGCTGCACCAGTTGCACCTACTGCCCCTACTTAGGATCTAAGGAGATGGGATGCCAGAGATGCCCAAGCTTCACTTATTACCTTGTCTCTTAAGAGGTTCATCATACCTCGTATCCATTCCTCCAAGACGAAGCTTGGGATACCTTGGAGAATATGTATTAAGGCAAGGAATGAGCGTAGGAATAGAGTTGGTCACCTCCCCATCTGTAAGCCCCCAAATGAGGAGAGCATGGGGGGGTGTACCAAGGGTTTGAGGGACTGCCACATGGGTGGCATAATGGCTGCCATGTGGGCAGCACAAAGGAGCAAGTACCTGGCAATTGGAGGCCACCATGGTGGACAAAACTGGTATGGATGTGCCACGTGGCTGCCTGCAACTGGAGGCAGCAAGATTGCACAGGGTATCCAGTACAAACAAGGGCGATTACATCAGCGATGATGCTAGCACTGGTACAGATGGCTGATCCAGCAGTACAGACACCTGCAGCAGTGTGTACGGAGGCATGTGCAGAGGGTTCCTGGGCTGGAAGTAGCCTAACAGGAGGCAGAACAGCAGGGACAGCAGAGGCAGCTGTTTGGTGCAGTTTTGGGCTGGCAAAATAGGCCAGAAATAGTCGGGTTTGGCAGGCCTGCCTAGGACCAGGGCCAGCCAACCCTGCCACGTGGACAGGCAGGGCCAGCCAACCCTCTACATATGTGCCCCCACCAGGGGGGTATTCACAGACCAAGAAGTCGGGTGGGGGGGACTCTTTGGTTCGGCCCAACTCCCCCTACCCAGTCGTCTATATTGAGGCGCTTTCAGCCCTATGAAAAGGGGCACTAAGGGCATCATTCCACATCATCTAGAGCAGCTAACAACAAGCAGATTCGAGCAGCAGAACAGGACCTACATGCAGGAGGAGAAAGAAGTGCTGGAGGGCTGCAGACAAAGCTTGGAAGGGCTGCCCACCTAGAGCACGCAGGCTCAAGGATCTAAAAGTGCCAAGGAGATAGTAGGAGAACTTTTTGTAAGATCAGAGGACCACAGTTTGGTGGGACTCTAAATCTCTCTTTTGAAATGTATCCTGTTGTAGGACAGAAATATACCTTTTGTGGATTCTAAATCTCTCTTGTGAAGCACTGTCTATTTACTAGCTTGCACACACACACATAATTGTGAAGTACACATAAGTAAAGAAGTTGTGGATTCTGTAGTTAAACACTGTTAAGACAGGCAATCTCCAAATGCAGAGGCCAGGGCCAAACAAATGGCCAGAAAGGCCAAAACTGGCAAATCTCCAAACACCGAGGTCAGGGCCAAATAAATGGCCAAAAAGGCCATAACTGGCCGACCAGAACTGGCCGACCTAACCGACCAGATCTGGCCGACCAGATGGGTCAGGCCTATAAAAGGCAGTAGCCCCCTGGCTACTCACTTACCTTTTCTGGAACAGGCTGCTGCACACCTGCGCTCCAGCATTTCTACCGCCTCTGCTTCCTCTGCCTCCACTCCTGCATCCTCTCCAGCTTCCTCTACCTCCACTCCTGCATCCTCTGCCTCCACTCCTGCATCCTCTCCGGCTTCCTCTGCCTCCACTCCTGCATCCTCTCCAGCATCCTCTGCCTCCACTCCTGCTTCCGCTCCAGCATCTCGGTCTCCTCTGCCTCAGCTCCAGCATCTCTGCCTCCTCTGCTTCAGCTCCATCATCCTCTCCTGCTGCTGCTCCAGATCAGCATCGACTTATATCTCTACTGCTGCTGTATTATTTTCTCCAGATCTGCAGCAAACCTTTGCTCTTCTGGCAACAGGTTACTGACCCAGATCTGGTTCAGTTCCAGCTAGTGGAGCTAGTGCAGAGCCCACTTCAGTTGGCTGTTCTGGAGGACTGCTGTTTGCTCCCTCCACAGTTTCTTTCTGGAGGACTGCTGTTTGCTCCCTCCACAGTTTCTTTCTCAGATATTTCTTATCTTGTATTGAGTTTCTTTGGTGATATATATTTCTTCTTCAGCTATCATTAGTCTTCAGTGCTGTTTTATTTGTCTCCAAGAACTTTCTTTATATGGTATCAGAGCAAGGTGTGCCTATCGACACCTGAGCCTTGACCTGGAAAGCTTGGAAGATAGATCATCAACTGAAGATGTCTTCTCCTTCTTCCCCGAAGCGATCTCAGCCCGAATCGACCTCTATTCAACCACCACCCTCGTCATATGTCGAGAGAGAGTCTGCAAGGATCGAAGGTAATGAATACCTCTCCAAACTCTTTAAAGAATTTGCTGAATTTCAGAAATGGAAGGAACTTGAAGCAGGTACCCGCACACCCCATGCTGCTTCTTCTCCACGTTTTTCTCCAATACGTCAACAAGGACCTCTATTCAACTCGGAAGAAGCAGAGCAACATTTCAAGTTCGGTGCCGACGAAGAACAAGTATACCCTGACGAAAGAGGACAAGCCGGCATGAGGACAATGGGTTATTCGACAATGCCTATCCCACAAGAATCAGTGCAAGGTATGTTGCCCTATTCCCTTGGTGCAACTCCGTCTGTTATGCAAGGCATAGGAACGAGTAATCAGGAGGACACAAATCCATACATGCATGTGAACACTCGTAGACGAGAAAGGAGAAAAGCGTCAGACAATGAGTTTGCTTTCGGTTCTCATTCTTCCTTCCCTCCCATCCCTCTCATATCTTCCGCTGCCATCTTTCCTCCAGTGGCTTCTCATCCTCCGTCTTCTCCCATGCCACTAGGCTCCTATAGTTTATTTCCCTCTATCTCTCCCGCTGCCCCTTTTTCCCCTCTCATGTCATATCCCACCTCTCATGTTTATCCCTCCCCCTCACGGCCTTCTCCGAATCCTTTTATTCCTTCGGTGGTGCCACCTCTCCCTCCTTCTCACTCCGCTCCTGTTCTGAGTCCTCTCATGCATCCACCGGTTGCTTCTCCCTATCATTCCCTTTCTTCCTCTCACCCTGTCTCTGCACCAGCCAAACATGCTTTTACTGATATGACTCGTTTTAACGGGTCTAATTATACCACATGGTCAAATCTCATGCGCCATGTGCTTGATTCTCAAGACCTATGGAAACTCGTTCAAGGTACTGAACCGCAACCCAATCCTCATGTTTATCCTTATCAGGTAGTTCGCTCGTGGCGACATCGTAATGCCACTGCCATTGTCGAAATCATGCAAGGTCTTTTGCCTGAATTTCACTCTCAATTACAGCATTTTGACCTTGCCTCTGAGCGATGGGCACATCTCACTGACCGCTATGCGGCCCGAGATCGTACTCGTCGCATCAATCTTGACCACGATCTCCAACAATTCCATATCACTATTGACGATGATCTCAAGGTCAAACTGGCAGACTACCGGCGGTTAATTGCTGAATTTGCCACAACTGGTCCTCCCAAATCCAAGGATGACCAAGTTACTTTCTTTTTGGACAAACTCCCGCCCAAGTATTTTAGTTTTATGCAGCAAATCATTTCTCAACCCTCCGTTCCTACTTTTTATGAGTTTGGATGTCAACACTTGCGTTATGCTCGTCTCTACTCTCAGATCCACCAAAAACATAGTGTTCCTGCTTCAGAGGGGGCTCTTCTCTCCGGGATTCAAAAAGATCAACTCAGCTCCGGAAAGCCCTCTCCCACTCCTGACTCCAATAACTCCTCTGGTATTAAACCCGCCTAGCACAACCTTCCCAAAAAGAACCGGTTTTGTCAGCATTGCCAGAAAGCCAGAAAGTTGGGCATGTTGATGACGAATGTCGCTCCAAAGCCAAAGGCATTCTCCCACAGCCCCCCACCACGACTCCTCTGCCACCTCGTTGGCGCCCTAGGAGTAGTCCTCCTCCACCTAACGCTAGCCTTTGGAGACCACAGGGCCATGTCACTAATCATTTCACCCCATCCCCTCCCTGAAGGGCCTGAAGGGGGAAGAAGAGTAAGAGGGAGAGAGTGTGAGAGAGAGAAGACACAAGTGTGTGGGTGTGAAGTGATGAGCCACACCACAAACTCATTAGTTTTTATTAGGATTAGGTTTTACCCTATGACTGTCTTAAGACAGTCATAGATGTCTTATCTTTAATAAAGGGATGGCAATGTGCCTTTACCCCAACAACCTCCCACCTAAAGGCCAATGTGCCTAAAGGGGAGAAAAGAATAAAAATTACAGCAATATACAGTTACTGTATACAAGACCATAAAATAAGAATGGTCTTATCCTAATCCCATGATGTGGCGGCAATGTGCAAACCGCTCTGTAGGCAAGCTCTTAGTGAGCAAATCTGCAGGATTATCATCAGTATGCACCTTCACAAGCTCAAGTCGCTTGTCTTCCAGTACCTCCCTGATGAAATGATATTTCACATCTATGTGCTTGGTCTTCTGATGAAAGACCGGATTCTTTGCCAACATGATAGCACTCTGACTATCACAATGCAAAACTGGCATATCTCCTGTAATGCCCAAGTCTCCCACCAGCCGAGTAAGCCATATTGCTTCCTTGCAAGCCTCAGTGGCTGCAACATATTCAGCTTCAGTAGTTGACAGTGCAATGCATTTCTGCAACCGAGACACCCATGATATAGCACAACCTGCAAATGTGAAAATATAACCAGTAGTAGACTTCCGGTTATCTGCATTCCCTGCATAGTTTGAATCTGTAAAACCATGCACCAATGCATCCTGCCTACCATAGCATATGCACAAGTCTTTGGTACCCTTGAGATACCTCAAGACACCTTTCACTGCTTCCCAGTGCCGCTTGCCTGGATTTGCCATATACCTGCTGATGACTCCCACCGCAAAAGCAATATCCAGACGAGTGGCAACCATGGCATACATCAAAGATCCAACTGCAGATGCATACGGAACCTTGGCCATTTCAGCCTTATCATCATCTGATTTGGGGCTGTCCTTACTGCTGAGTTTTAAATGTGGAGGCAACGGGATACTAATAGACTTCCCCCCCTCCATTTTAAAGCGCTGCAGTACTTTGTCAATGTACTCTTTCTGTGACAGAAACAAAAGTCCCTTGGACCTGTCACGAGTAATCCGCATGCCAAGAATATGATTTGCATCACCCAAGTCTTTCATGTCAAAAGACTTATGCAGTTGTTTCTTCAAAGCACTAATCTCATGCTGAGATTTACTGGCAATAAGCATGTCATCCACATATAGAATGAGTAGCATCAAACTGCCATCCTTTGCCCGTTTGGTGTACAAGCAATGATCGGTCTCACACCTATGATACCCTTGGGACTGCATGAAGGCATCAAACTTCTTGTACCATTCTCTTGGCGCCTGCTTGAGTCCATACAAGCTCCTCTTGAGCTTACACACAAGCTGCTCTTTCCCTTTAACAGCATATCCCTCTGGCTGACTCATATAGATCTCATCATGGAGATCTCCGTGAAGAAAAGCTGTCTTCACATCCATCTGACATAAATCCATGTCGTCATGAGCAACAAGAGCTAACACTGCTCTCAAAGTAGTCATCTTGACTACAGGGGAAAAGATCTCATCAAAGTCAATGCCCTTCTCCTGCTTAAATCCCTTGGCAACCAATCTGGCCTTATACCTCGGTAAAGCATTTGAATCCACTTTGACTTTGTAAACCCACTTGCATGGCAAAACCTTTCTGCCTGCAGGTAGCTGCACCAAGTCCCATGTATCATTTTGAAGTAGGGAGTCCATTTCTGACTGCATGGCTTTCTCCCACTTCTTTTTCTCTGTTCTTCCCATAGCTTCCTTGAAGCTGGAAGGCTCACCACAATCTGTCAGCATGATAAAATCAGCCACATTATTGGCTCCTGGAACAAACCTGGCAGGAGGCCGTTGTACACGGGTGATCCTCCTAACAAAATGTTCCGGATTAGGCTGCTGTCCAGCCTGTTCGTCATGCATGACGGGTGGCTGTACCACCATATCTGGCTGTTCTACAGCCCCATCTGCTGTCATATCCAGTGGTGCATCATTGGCAAAATTATCTGGCTGATTTTCAGCCTGTATACCCTCTTGAACAGGGTTATCTGCAGCAGCCTGCTGCTGCATATAAATGGGCATTCTTTGCTGTCCAACATCATCATAAATAACCCTCCTGTATTCCACAGGTTGCACGGGTTCCTTGTGTACACTATCCTCTTTAAAGATGACATCATTGCTGCGTATAATCTTCTGTTTAACAGGATCCCATAACCTGTACCCCATTTCACCTTCGTCACCATAACCCATAAAGATGCATCTGATAGACTTTGGATCCAGTTTGGTGCGCAGTTCTTTGCGTACATGAGCAAAGCACTCGCAGCCAAATACACGTAAGTGCTTATATGAAGGTGGCTTGCCAGACCACACCTCCTCTGGCACTTTCAACTCCAAAGCCTTGTTTGGCGACCTGTTAATAATGTGAACTGCTGTTTGCACGGCTTCTGCCCAAAAGCCATGGGGTAATGCAGCATAAGACAACATACATCGAACCTTCTCCTGAATAGTTCGATTCATACGCTCACTTGCACCATTTTGAGATGCATTATGAGGGGCTGTGGGTTCCTGTTTGATGCCCTTAGCTTGGCAAAACTGCACAAAAGCATGTGACACATACTCACCCCCATTATCGGATCTGAGGCATTTCAGCCTGCGACCTGTCCGATTCTCAACCTGAGCCACAAACTTCTTGAAAGCATCTAAGGCATCGCCCTTATGCTTCAAGAAATAGACCCACACTTTGCGTGTGGCATCATCAATGAAAGTAATAAAATATTTTGCACCCCCTAGTGATAACTGTGGCATCTCACACAAATCAGTGTGCACTAGATCAAGTGGTGCTCTATTCTGGGGAGTTCTCCTCTTATGAGGAGTCACAGAATGCTTGCCAAATATACAATGATCACAAGTAGGCAAATCTGAAAAAGAAAGAGACGGCAGATAACCCAAACGTGACAGTTCTTGCATTCCTTTAACAGACATGTGTCCCAACCGGCTATGCCACAATGAAACCTTTGGCAGCTCGGTTATGGCAACAACATGATTACCCACACTGGAAACATAAAGAGGGTACAAGGTATCACTCTTAAAACCCTCAGCCACTACAGCCTAGCCATCAGTAATCACCCATTTGGAATCCCCAAATGTGGTGTGGTAACCACTGTCATCCAATAAGCCAGTGCTAATCAGATTTTTCTTGATTTGCGGCACATGGCGGACACCATCAAGCATGAATATGCGTCCATCAGGAAATACTATCTGTATACTGCCAATCCCTGCAATCTGACATGCATAGTTGTTCCCAAGATGAACAACTCCATGAGTACCTGTGTAGGAAGTAAACCACTCCCTATGAGGAGTAACATGAAAAGAAGCACCTGAATCCAAGAGCTAGGTGTGCATGTCATGGCCATCAATAACCAAAGCATGTGCTATTACAGCAGAAGAGCATAAAACATCATGTATGTCACTGTCACTGTCCTCTGCTGCAACATTCACTGCATCCAAGTCATCTGCCTTGGCCTTGCCTTTGCCTTTGCTTCCATTGCCTGCATCCTTTGTTTCAGCCTTCTTGGCTTTCTGATCCCGTATGAACTTGAAGCACTTAGACTTCACATGTCCCTTCTTGCCACAATAAAAGCATTCAATATCCTTTTTGCCACGGGACTGACTGCGGGATTTGGACTTACTAGCAGATCTCCCCTTCTGCTGAGTCCTGCCTCTATCCTGTACCTGCAAGGCATTTGAAGACTTGCTGCTCGCATTATTCTTCCTGCTCATCTCCTCCATAAGGAGAGAGCTCTCTACATCAGCATAAATAAGAGTGACATTCGAATTTGACAGGGTGGTCTTGAAAGTGTCCCAACTCTCAGGGAGGGTACACAGCAAGAAAGTAGCCTTGAACTCCTCATCAAGATTCAATCCCCGTGCAATTAGCTGTGTAAAGATGGCATTGAACTCACTCAAGTGTGAGGTCATAGCTGTACCTTCCTTCATGCGAAGATCAACCAGCTTCTTCAACCAATAAACCTTACTGGCTGAGCTCTTTTGGGCATACAATTCTTCTAGCCTTTGCCATAGACCATAAGAGGTCTTTTCAGCCTGAACATTGAACACAAGAGTGTCAGAAATAGTGAGCATGATAGCTGCCCTTGCAGACAAATCAAGCTCTTCCCAGTCATCAGCTGCCATGTCAGATGGCTTGACACCCTTCACCCTTATGGGCTTAGAAATCTTCTTTAACAGAAGTACATTCAAACACTGTTCTGCCCATAATGCATAATTGTGTGCTCCTTCCAGTTTCTTTATGTTCAGAATTGAAGATTCACTTCCCCCTGATGCCATATCAGATAAGGAAAGTATCTGATTCCCTGGAAGTAAAAAAGACTGAATAAAAAATTCTGATTTCTCAGAAAAAACCTGCTCTATCAAGAGCCAGGAGCACTCACAATAGTGCTGTTTTTTACTGTCAGGAAATCTGCAGCAAAACAGAAAATTCTCCCAGTTACTGTACCTTCTGAAACACTGTACCGTGCTCAAATAGGCATAAAAACAGTAATTTCAGACTGCTGCAGCTGCTCAACAAGTGCTTAACAGTGCATAATCAGCTGACAAAGCACAAACACTGCTGTAAACACTGCTGTACTGGCTGTACTGATCACTTCTCCCACCTCAGATGAGGTATTGCACTGAGTTAATATGCATAAACCACTTGGCAAACACCCAAAAAAAAATGACACTTCAGCCTGTCACAAAACCCGCAACAGAAAATGGGATAAATCCCAAGCAATCACCCTTCTGCCAAGGGGATAAAATGCATCTGAAGATCTCTGTCGGTAACCCAAGTGCTATCAAACAAAATCTGGGCAAAAGCCCCTTGATCTGACACCTGAACCAAGTGAAGAACACCTCAACACTGAGGTAGCATGCAATGTGAAAATCTCTCTGACAAAATCAACCAACAGTGTAATGCATATACTGTCCTGTGTAGAAATGACATACACAGATCCCAACGTACAAACACTCAATGATGAACCTTTTGAGCACTGTCAACGATGGACAGTTAGGGACCGAGTAAACTCGATGCGCCCTGGCCAAGCGTGGCTCAACTGAGGTTCTCTGAGTGTTGAACAAGAAATGTGACCAGCAAGAAAATGTCACCTCGACACTGCGGAAATCGAGGCAAATGTGTGCTCTGTGGCACCACACTACCTCAAGGCATACAAAGCATCAACTGCCAGGCAAAAGCCCTATGATCTGCTCACCCGGAAACTGAGATTCAAGCCCAGTAAAAGCATAAAAGTCCTCTGCAAAATCAAGGCATTTCCTTCACGAAAACAGACAACTGTGCAATCAACCACACAATGTGGTTCTCTTCACCTCAAGCACGAGGTAAATGAAGGTACTTGCTGTACTTTCAAGAAAACACAGTTTTGTGAACTGAAAGATGATCCTGAATCAAGAGCAGAGAGCTCTTTCTCCTTCTTTTTCTTCCCAAAAAAAAATTCTGCTGGCTGTACTTGATGTACCTGCGCACGTGTGCAGAATCCCATAAGAGAGAAGAAAAAAAAAATTTCGACGGTCTCCCTGATGCAGCTCCCTGTACCTGCGGAGTGTAGATCCGTACGGATGTACGGCTCCTGTACGGAGTCCGTACAGCAGGTACGGATGTCCGTACCTGAGCACGCGCTCCGCGCTCTGGCCTTTGCGCGGCCTAGTGCTGTGCACTGGCTGCCCCTGCGCAGGATAGCAGCTAGCAGCTGCTACTGTAGCCCGTGCCCTGCTCTACGCCCTGATCCGCGCCCGCGCCTTGATCTGTGCCCGCGCCCGTGCTGCCGATGCGCCCCGCGCTGCGATGCCTTCGCTGCCTGCAGATCTGCGACGCCCGTCCGTACAGATGTACGGACGACGTACGTCCGTACAACGTCCGTATAGCGCTGTCACCTACTGACCTGCGCTGACGCCTGCTGGCCCGTTGGCCCTTGCAGAGGCTAGGTAGAGGTCGAGGGGTGTGGGTAGGCAAGGGTAGAGGGAGAAGTGGCTCTGATACCAGTTGAAGGGCCTGAAGGGGGAAGAAGAGTAAGAGGGAGAGAGTGTGAGAGAGAGAAGACACAAGTGTGTGGGTGTGAAGTGATGAGCCACACCACAAACTCATTAGTTTTTATTAGGATTAGGTATGACTGTCTTAAGACGGTCATAGATGTCTTATCTTTAATAAATGGGTGGCAATGTGCCTTTACCCCAACACTCCCTTCATCACTCCCGAAGGCCTGTCTGACTGGTCCACTGGAGATTCTCTAGACTTCACTTCTCAAGCCTTGATCCATATCACCGAGCTTGACTCCTCCCCATCCATATCTGGATCAGCGTTTCATACTCTTCCATGTGGCCCTAAAGCCCCTTGGATTGTGGATAGTGGAGCCACTCATCATATGACCCCTCATCATGATTTCTTCATTTCTCGCCAACCGGCAACAGGGGGAGTCCGTTGTGGCAATAACTCTGTCGCTCCTATTCGTGGCGTTGGTTCAATCACATTTGATACCGACAAAGGCCCCAATCTTGCTCACTTGGATCAAGTGTTTAATGTCTCCCAATTAGGGGTCAATCTTCTTTCCGTCCATCAACTTTGCCTTCTTGGCCGCGCGGTGCTATTTTACAAAGATGCATGTCGAAATCAAAGATGAGACATCGGGACTCCGAAGCCCAACCTCATGGTCTGTACCTCATGACACAATTTCTTGAGACTCCCTCCAATACCGGCTCTGAGTTTCATCGGCTTCATGGTCTTGCTACCCTGAAAGATCCAACTGACACAGAACGATTGTGGCATTATCGTCTGGGACATTTGTCCTATGACTCTTTATATGAAATGTCTCAGGATCATTTGGTTGATAGCCTACCTAAATTATCGCGAGACAAAGATATTTGCCGTCCATGCCAATTAGGCAAACAAAGCCGAACTCCTTTTCCTTCTCATTCCACTTCTCGAGCCAGTGAGATATTGCGTCTAATCCACCTCGATATTAGTGGCAAATCTCATGTTCCTTCATTGAATGGCTCACAATATTTCTTCTTAATTGTGGATCTACTTGGGCTCGATTGGTCATAAATCAAACGGGGAAGCCTATTGGGATTGCTCGTAGTGATAATGGTGGTGAATTCATTTCCCATAAATTCACTCACTTCCTTCACGAGCATGGTATCCAACGCCATCTTACATCTCCCAATTCGCCCTCCCAAAATGCTCGTGTCGAAAGGAGACAGCACAAAGTCATGAACATGGCACGCTCCATGCTTTTTGTAGCCGAGTTGCCCGAACGTCTCTGGCCAGAAGCTGTGAATACTTCTGTCTATCTCCTTAATCGTTGCCCTACTCAGCCCATCCCGAACATGACGCCTTTTGAGGCTTTCTATGGCTACCGACCCTCTATTTCTCATATCCGCATCTTTGGATGCCGCGCGTACACTCATACTCCCAATGATACTCGCGGTAAACTAGAACCTCGTGCTGAACTTCTACTTCTCGTTGGCTACTCAGCGGAAGCCAAAGCTTGTCGTTTATTTGATCCTCGCACAAATAAAGTTTTGGTTCGCCGTGATGTGGTCTTCGATGAAAGAGATGTTCTAAAAAATCCCTCTATTCTCCCTGTTGATGACGCACCTACTCCCGTTCCCCCCGAAACCTCTTTCTCTCCCCCCGAAACTTCTTTCTCTCCAACCCATTGCTTCTCCCGTTCCTCGATCCTCTTCTCACGACCCCCTGCCACGCTGGTAGTAGGGAATAGCGGAGCAGGTTGACGTTCTGTTGCGACGACGTGGCATAGTGTTGACGGGCATCTCAGGTTGACGTTCTGCTGCGACGACGTGGCGTAGTGTTGACGGGCATTTACGCAGGCCTTCCTCCATCAGAGCGTTGTCCATCAATGAGCCTACGGGAATTCGATCAGTCAACGAATTCCAGGCCTAGACCTCCCTGGTGGAGCACCGACAGGCGATGACCTGCGTATCATAACTGTCCTGACGAATCGGAGTGGCCGGAACAAAGTCGCAGTTGCAGGCCATATATTTACCATTATAATCCTGAGCGCAGTTAGCAGCAAATGCTTTTGACGTGACAGATTTGCGCACAGAAGAAATAAGGGAAGACGTGACAGATTTGCGCACAGAAGAAATAAAGGAAGGCACGGGATCTTCTGAATGAACGCCCCTACTCAGTCTTCGTGGAGCTTCTAGGGAGCGTTTTTCCTCTTTTATAAAAAAATTCTGAGTTGCAGTCGATTCGTTCTGTACAGCAAGGACTGTCGTTTATCTTTTCTGTATAACAAAAGGGAAATCTTTTTATTTATTTTTTTTTTTTAAAAAACTATTTTCCCTTTTGAAACGATGGAGGCAAAAGGACAAGATTCCACGGTGAATCCTAGTGAGTCTAGAGCACGGTCTACACAACAAATGTCACATCACACAACACCTACTTTGGTCGGTAGGATTTCGGTATTAGAAGATGCTTTACAGCAAATTATGAACCAGCAGCTTCAAGTGAACGCTGGTCAGAATGAGATTAGGGAGATGGTGCAAGCCTTGTCGGCTAGACCATCTAGAATTGATAAGGGCAAAGCTCCAGCAGAGCCAGAGCCCAGTATACATTCATCAGAGCGCGCGAGGGTCAAGGTGCCTAATATTGCTAACTATAGACCGGAGAAGTACGCTGGTCGGATGACCGAGCGCAATTCTAATGTGATCGAGGTTTGGTTACACAAATAGGAAGAAGCCTTCGCCATTTGTGAAATCAGATCTGATCTAAAGAAAATCCGTAAGGCCACTCACCTGTTTATTGAGGCAGCGGATCAATGGTGGATAAAGCAACAGAAGGATCAAGTTGCTCCTACCACCTGGGAAGGGTTTAAAGCTGAATTTAAGAAACACTTTCTTCCACCTGATGAAGAGTCCCGAGCTTGAGATGCTTATAGAAATCTTCGTCAGAGGAGTCTGTCGGTGGCAGAGTACACTGACAAATTCAGGGAATGTGTCATGAAAATAACAGACCCTCTCCCTATGTCGGTTCAGTTAAAAGACTATATCTATGGACTGAACGACAAGATCAAAATGGAAGTTCGGGCTAAATATGTGACTACATTAGATGAATCTATTGCAGTAGCCCTGAACTATGAGGATGCCAGAGGCAGATCTAGTGGATTTGTACAGGCAGGGACTCAGTATGAGTACCCGAGAAAAGGGGGGTTTCAGAGGAAATGGACTTCAAAGGCAAGTGTCTCACAGCCAAGTGGCCAAACCAAGCAGGTGAAGCCGGTTGAGGGACCACCAAAAACAAGTACCACCGTTGGGGTGAAAAGGAAAATAACTCCAATGGCAGCCCGGGCTTAGTCAAAGTCCTCATTGACCCCTGAACAAAAGGAGAAAGCTAGAAAAGAAGGATTGTGCTTCGGCTGCCTTCAACGACATCAGTGGAAAGATTGTCCACTGAATAAAGACCGTCGCACGGCCAATATGATAATATCTGAATGCGACGCGGAAATGCAGGAGAGTCCCAATGCGGAACATATGCAGAGGCAATTGGCGGGACCTTCTCAGAGGTTAGTATCTGTGTTGTTAAGTGTGTCTGTTACTAAGTTAGTAAGCGGTGCACCTGATAACATCCTTTCCAAGCCCGCAGCAACGGGGTATACGGTTTTCGATGAGCCCGAGTTGATTAAAATGAAAGGGCAAGTAGCCAGTCATGATGTGATTGTGTTGTTTGACTCAGCGTCAACACACAATGTAATCAACTCAAAGCTTATTAAGAGGCTCAAGTTGAAAACTAGTCCGTCTGACTATGCTTATACAGTCAGGATGGCGGACGGAAGTTCAACTGAAGTATGGGACCAAAGGGTTACCCAGTTGGAACTTCGAATTCAGGACGATGTTGAGAAGCTGGACTTTGAATTGACCAGACTTGCTCACGCAGATATAGCCCTAGGCATGGCTTGGCATTTTCGGAAAAATCCAGCCATTGATTGGAAGAAGCATATTTACCAGTTCAAGATGAACGGGGTAGAATATGTTTTGCGAGGTGAGAGGGATTTACCTCGAGGACCACTGATTTCAGCCATGAAATTCGGAGGACTCCGAAAGAGTTTATGTGTCTGTGTATAGCATCGGTAGAGTCGATTGATAATGCATCGACTAGCACTGAGGCTACCCAAGATGGGAAGATGGCCGAGTTGGCTAAAGAGATATCAGAGAAGTTCTCTGAATGTTTTAGGGATGAACTACCTTATGGGTTACCTCCAGAGCGAAAAGTTCAGCATAAAATTGAACTGATCCCAGGGGCAGAACCTGTAAATAGACCTCCCTATAGAATGAGTTTTACTGAAGAGGCGGAGGTGCGTAGACAACTAGAAGAATACCTCAAGTTGGGGCAGATTCAACCAAGTTTCTCACCTTTTGCTTCGCCACTGATATTAAAGAAGAAAAAGGATGATACGTTTCGCCTCTGTATAGATTACAAAGCATTGAATAATATCACTGTTAAGCACAGGTATCCGATGGCTCGGATTGATGATTTGCTAGATGCATTACATGGAGCCGTGATTTTCAGCAAGATAGATCTTAAGTGTGGCTACCATCAGATCCGGATTAGAGCCGAGGATGTGCATAAAACCGCTTTTAGAAGCAGGTTTGGTCATTATGAGTTTTTGGTAATGCCCTTCGGACTTACCAATGCTCCAGCGACATTCGTCATGCTTATGAACGATTTACTACGTCCGTATATAGGAAAGTTCGTAGTACATTTTATTGACGATATCCTGATATTTAGTAAAAGTATTACTGAGCATCGTGAACACTTAAGAGTAGTGTTCAGTACTTTGAGGAAAGCCAGTCTTTATGTAAATAAAAAGAAAACTATACTGTGTATGGTTAGACTTGAATATTTAGGATTCATAATTACTCCACAAGGGGTAGAAATGGATCCAAAGAAAGTGGCTGCGATACTGACTTGGCCAATCCCTCAGAGTCTGACCGCGTTGCGATCATTCTTGGGATTTGTCCAGTTTTATAGAAGGCATATCAAAGGATATTCCGAAATAGTATCGCCATTGACTGATCTGACCTCGGATAAAGTACCTTTTATATGGGGGCAGAATCAACAAGAAAGTTAACACCATAAAACAAGCTGTGGTCACAGGACCGGTGTTAAAAATAGTTGATCCCTAGAAACCGTTGAAACCGATGCAAGTGGCATTGCGGTAGGAGCAGTTCTCCTTCAAGAGGGAAGGCCAGTAGCCTTTGAAAGCAAGAAGCTTTCTCCCTCTCAAAGGAATTGGCCAACTCATGAATTGGAGTTGTATGCTATTATCCATGCTTTGAAAACATGGAGGCATTATTTGTATGGTTCAGAGTTTTATGTGGATGTGGATCATGATACTCTGAAACATTTTAGTAAACAGCCTGACTTGAGGGGCCGCCAAGCTAGGTAGGCATAGCTCATGCAGGAGTTTAATTTAACGATTCGGTACCGAAGAGGAAAAGATAATAAGGTGGCTGATGCGTTGTCTCGCATTATGCACAACCTGAGTTTCACGGTATTAGAGAGTGCTCTAATGACCGAGATCAGAGAAACTCAAAAAGTGGACGAGTTTGTCCAGAGCTTGTGGCCTAAGGCTCGTGTTAAAACCCGGGGAAAATGAAAAGGATGACCTGGCATCCAGAAAAGGCCAAACTTATGCAAGATATACCATAAGGGATGGTATGCTAGAAAGAAATGGCAAGGTTGTAGTACCTAGTCAGAATGATCTCAGGCAGAGAGTCATTCGACAGTACCATGATAGCCCGTGTGCGGGACATCCACGGATCGAGAAGACATGATCTCGTGAAGCGAGATTTCTTTTGGCCAAAGATGAAAAAGCATATTCATGAATATGTGACACGGTGTTTTTCGTGTCAGGTAAGCAAGGCCGGGCGGGTGAAGCCACCCGGACTTTAACAGCCCTTGGAGATACCACTAAGTAAGTGGGAGAGCATTTCCATGGACTTTATTGTAGGGCTGCCTATAACACAAGGAGGGTATGATTCTATCCTTGTGGTGGTTGATCGTCTAACCAAGATGGCTCACTTCATTCCGACTAGGGAGTCTGTTAGTGCCCCGCAGGTGGCGGATTTATTTTTTAGACATATATTTCATCTGCATGGATTGCCTAGATCCATAGTGTCAGACAGAGATGTCAGATTTACCGGTCATTTTTGAACAGCAGTATTCGAGACACTAAGGACTGAGTTGGGAATGAGTAGTGGGGATCATCCTAAGACGGATGGTCAGACGGAGAGAGTCAACCAGACTTTAGAGGATATGCTGAGGGCATATGTGTCATTGAGGCAACATACATGGGACAAGTGGTTGCCATTGTTGGAGTTTGCCTACAATGATAGAAAACATTCCTCTACAACCACCAGGGTGTAAGGTGCACCCAGTGTTTCATGTTTCTCGTTTAAAGAAATTTTTGCATATTGGTGACTCACTAATCGAAGGTGTGGTTTTGTTTCAGAAGATAGAGGATAATGCAAGACACAAACCAACAAGAATCCTGGACCGAGGAACAATGCAAATACGAAATTGGAAGATACCCATGGTGTTGGTTGCATGGCATGGTCAGCCTCTATCGGAAGCTACCTGGGAATCCGTATACCAGTTACGGAGAGTGTTCCTAGATTTCATCATCGAGGACGCTGATGCTTGAAGAGGGAAGGAATGTTATGCTCTAGCCGAGATAGCATGACCTCGGAAAGATCGGTGGGCATTTTCTCTTAGATGACCGACTTTGGTAATATTTAATGTGCGTAAATGAAATGGTCAAGAGAAGTAACTGCCAAGGTCCTAGCTCAGGGTGAAATGGCATTGACTAGGTGGTTCTGAGTGCTAAGGCCTAGGTGCACCTAAATGTGCAATAATGCCAAGGGGCAAAAGGTTTAAATGTGCCCCAAGAGAGGGGTAAATGGTGCACCAAGTGAAAAAGGCTAAAATGATGACATGTGGCAAGGGGGAACCATCTAGGGAGTTGTGGGTCTTGTGGATATGCATTAGGAAAAACAAAAGAGACGTATTTGTTGGAAAAAAAATGCGATCCATGAGAGTATGGCTGGGTGGAAATAACTAGTGCCATCGCCCGTGATCTGAGAGAGAGTTAGAATAGAGATTGTGTCATCATGCCATGGAACAGGAGCTTGAGAGCATTGATCGCAATGAGACCTGGATTTTGGTCGATCGACCCAGTCACAAAAAGGTCATAGGAACAAAGTGGATCTTTCGAACAAAACTCAAAGCAGATGGAACACTGGACAAGTACAAGTGCAAGGATTTCGCCAAAAACATGGTATCGATTATAAGGAAACCTTTGCACCTACTGCTCGATTAACATCCTTTCGCCTTCTCCTCGCCCTAGCCGCTCATCACAGCTGGTCTATCTATCAGATGGATGTCAAGAGTGCCTTTCTCAATGGCTACCTCGATGAGGAAGTCTATGTGGCTCCCCCACCAGGTTTTTCTCCTCCTGGCCATGAAAATAAGGTATTCCGTCTCCGCAAAGCTCTTTATGGGCTTAAACAAGCACCTCGGTCCGTTTCATTCCACTCCTTTTGATCCGAATTTATATATACATCAATCTTCAGAGGGGGTCTGCTTTATCTTACTTTACGTGGATGATCTTTTGCTTTTGGGCTCTACCACCACCACACTTCAATTCATTAAAACACAACTCAGCACCACATTTGAGATGACCGATCTCGGTCTTCTCTCCTATTTCTTGGGCATGGAAGTTGTCCAGCATTCTGGTAAGTATCTTTGTTTCTCAACAGAAATATGCTCTTCAACTCCTTGATCAGATCATTCCCCACGAGCCTAAGCTAGCTGCCACTCCCTTGGATCCCACAGTCAAGCTCTCAAAAGACTTGGACAAGCACACTCATTGGCATGCATGTATTCGTATCTTGCAGTTCATACGTGGTACTTACTCTTATGGTTTACATTTCAGACCAGGACTAACACTACAGGGATACACTGATTCCGACTGGGCTGGCGACTCGGACAATCGCCATTCTCATGGCAGCTACATTTTCTCGTTCGGCTCGGCACCTGTTTCTTGGTCCAGCCGTAAACAAGAAACTGTTGCTGGATTTTCTACTGAGGCTGAATACCGGGCCTTGTATGATTGTACCACAGAGGCCATATATCTCCGACAATTTCTAGCAGAGCTACACTTTCCTTGTACTAAACCAACGGTCCTCTACGTCGACAACAAAAGTGCCATCGCTCTCGCCGGCAATCCCATTTTCTCCAACCGCACCAAACATGTTGGCGTACACTTTCATTTTACTCACGAGCAAGTGGAATTGGGTACTATTCGATTGATATATGTTCCAGCTGCCGATAATCATGCTGACATTCTTACCAAGCCGGTTAACCGACCTATTCTTGAGCATCTTAGCCCACAGCTTGGGATTGGTGTACCGCCTCCTTCTCCTTAGCAGTATTTGTATACTTGTGCTTAAGGAAGCGAACAAATCCCCTGCGAGGGCACTCCTTAAGTACCTCTCTTTCTGTACTTTCTGATTGTACCATCACTACTGGGCATTTAGCGAAGATGAAAACCTACGTTGTAGGCATCTCCATCTAAATGAAAACCCTCTTGTCGAAAAAAAAAAAAAAAACAAGAAGGCTGATGAAGAAGATAGATCACCCCTAGAACCATTTTTTGATAACCCCTGGAGCCATTCTACCTTGGACATTGAGAGGGGGTGTTAAGACAGGCAATCTCCAAATGCAGAGGCCAGGGCCAAACAAATGGCCAGAAAGGCCAAAACTGGCAAATCTCCAAACACCGAGGTCAGGGCCAAATAAATGGCCAAAAAGGCCATAACTGGCCGACCAAAACTGGCCGACCAGATCTGGCCGACCTAACCAACCAGATCTGGCCGACCAGATGGGTCAGGCCTATAAAAGGCAGTAGCCCCCTGGCTACTCACTTACCTTTTCTGGAACAGGCTGCTGCACACCTGCGCTCCAGCATTTCTGGAAGAGGTTACCGCACAGATGTTGATGGAGGCAATAATGTGTGCAACACAATGCCCCACCAAGACCTTGAAAATTGTGACTCCCTTTGAGGCTTTGTATAACAGAAAACCCAAGGTGGACTACCTCAGGGTGTTTGGCTGTGCACAATGCTAGTCAATTGAGAAGCAAGTGGGATGATTATGCAATTAACAACATTTTTGTTGGATACAATAGAGAGAGCACGGCTTACTGTCTCTACAATCCTCAGACAATAAGCATTTTCATTAGTAGAGATGTGATTTTTTGCAAAACACTCAGATCAGCCCATGAGCTTGATAGACAGCCGCATATATGTACTCAAGATGTGTTTGAAAAAATACTTCCACTCACAGTTTGAGGCACTTCAACGCAGCCAGTAGATGATCAAAATATTCAGCCTGCACATGTTGATGCACATCAGCCTTAAATGCTACAGATCAGGTCCAAGATCAGCCTATCACACAGGAGGATGTGCAAGAGGTTGTCAGAGAGGAGAGGTTTTCTTAACAAGAAGCTACAAATTAGTTGAAACTTTCTTTAGAACAATCTCTAGATGTGCAGGACAGCACACTCTTAGCCCCTCTCTCCAGTAGGACAAGGGTTGGTTCAAGAGGGACAAGTGGAGTAAGCTTTGCTGATTCAGCTTGGATGAGTACCCCTATAAGATATAGATGAACTAAGCCGTTAGAATTGAATGCTCAAGACAATGAGCATTGGATGAGGTGCAGTTAGAATTGGATTCTATCAGGAAGAACAATAAATGGGAACTGGTGGATTCTCCCATAGGGAAGAAAGCTCTTGGGACAAAGTGGGCGTATGAGATCAATAGAAGATATGATGTTACCATTGACAAGTACAAGGCAAGGCTGGTTGCCAAGGGCTATTCTCAGCAAAAGGGATAGATTATGATGAAACCTTTGCCCCCACTTCCAAGATACTGACCACAGGCACAAACTAAGAAAAATTTGAAGGATTTAGGAATGATCTTGAAGCTGCATTTAAGATGTCTCATATGGGGCTTTTGCTAATGTTTGGGCATTAACGGATGAAAGCATTGTGCTCAAACAGTCAAAATACATTGAGGGATTGCAGTTTTCAGGACTGCAAGCCTATTTCATGATACCTTTTGATGCTCTTGTATGCAGTCAAGCTGTTGGATGCCTTATTTATCTCTGCAATACCCGAACAGATATTCAGTTCAGTGTATCCCAATTGAGCGGGTAAATGCTCAGCCCAAAGACACACCATTCATGTGCTATAAAGCATGTTTTCAAATATTTGCAGGGTACTCGGTCTCTGAATTGCATGCTTCAGTGATTCAGATTGGGCTGGCGATAATGATACCAGACACTCCTCCAAGTGGAAACTTTATTGGCAGTTCATGCATTTCTTGGCTGAGCAAGAAACAATCCACCATGGCAACATCATCTTGCAAAGCTCTACACATAACTCACCAGAGAGGATTTAATACATCTCTACACATACAAAGCTATCCAAGCATGACATTGTTCTTCGATATCCCCAAGACACCTTTGATGAACTAACTGCCATTTCTACGCTTCACGAAATCCCTACTAAGCTAGATCTATTCTCAGGCCAAGCTGTAGACGGCAAAGCAGCAGTGAGGCGTGCAGTATTGTGACAGATGCTGACACAATTTAATCTTATTCAGCACGCACTACATCATTTTACAAGAACTTGCTTTCCACATCCCAGTTCGGGTGGTCAACCCCCAGCGTTTTCTGGTCAATCGCCTCTCCTACTGTCTGATTGAAAGTCCCAATCAAGTGCAATCTTAGTTCATATAAATCAAACATGATCTGATAAGATCATTTCCAACGATAAGAGCCCCGCAGTTGCACAGGTGGGACTCGTAGTTCGGATACATTAAAAAAAGTACCCTCTTGCAGTGCTATCAAAGTTGAGGGCACAGGACGCAAATCCGCAGAGCTTTCACTAGTAACGTTGAGGGCAGTTATCAAAGTTGAGGGCACAGAAAGCAAATCCGCAGAGCTTTCACTAGTAGACTGTTCATCATGTCTTTACTTCAGAAAGATTATCATTAGCCGGGGCCAGCTACTGGAGATTGTGATAGAAACTTGCTCTAGAAAACTCCCGCGTTCGCCAGTGCTCTCTCACCATTCTTAGCTGCCTACGGTAAACTTTCTCCGTAATAATTCACGATTATACTGTCTAAGGAGACCTTTTACAAAATATACATGTGATGCCTGTACAGACGTCTTTAAATCCAGGCTAAATACTCCTGCGATTGGCAAATTTCTTGAACGCAAACCTGCGACTTTTGACTCGGCTATACTATAAGCATACCAATTGACACTAACCGCATATATTGCCTAGTTACGAACGAGCCAAGAGCTAAGAATTGTACCATTTCCCGTAATACAACTAGCTTCGATCTATATCGAATGCAAGCCATCGTTAATATACAAAATACATAGCTTGGCAAAGAGAGGAAAAACCTTTCGATTCTCACATAATGTTTCGAAACCAGGATAGGTTGAATGGCCGCTACTCTCCCACCCCATCCGTGGAGCGAAATGCTTACTCTCTAAGTGCTGGCAGAGGCATAGCTATAAAGAAAGTCACTACAAGCGTCGATGATTGACAAACATCAAAAAATCTTTTGAACAATGGGACGCCAAACTCGAAATTTGCAACAGATTCTCTGAAATGATATTCCCTGAAACAAGGATGCAAAGGCAGATAAGATCGAATATAGATAGATGAATTTTCTAAGTTATAGATCATCCAAAGATTTAAAGATGACAAAGAAGAAGGAAGCCAATTGATAAAAGCATACAACCTGGATAAATAGAACTGCTTACGTGGAGCACAATTCTTACACACACGACAAAGCCCACTCTAATATTCACACTTAGGGGCTCTCTCATGCCATCAGAGCTCTCCGACCAATGTGCTCCATTGTCGGCTCTCCCTTTCAACCTACGTTTTCAGAGTCTTGACCTCAAATCTTGATCACCTTGACGAAGAAAGCAAGAAAAATCTTGAAGAAGATGGTTATGTCTATTAGGACAAGTCTTACTCCAAACGTTGAGGCTCATATGGTCGCACAATCATCTTTTTCCATTTTTCTATTGCAAAATTAATTGCAACAAACTTGCATAAAGTCCTCTCCATATTCTCCTCAAATAACATTACATTTCTCTTGGGTTCGATAATCAGTACCGTGATGTCGCCTCTTGATACTTGAAAGTATATTTTCATCTCGATCCCAAAGAGTTCTATGCCCGTTCTATGTGCTTGCATATAACAAATGTCACATTGTAAGATAGCATAGCACCCAATGTTTCAAAGTCTCCATGTGGATATTTTAAGTGTACTTCAGGACTGATCACATCGGTGATTATCACTACGCATCTTCTCTCACCACAATGTTGAAAATAACACATATTCATAGGGTCAAGACTATGAATTTGCCCAAAGGCTAGGTCAATGCACGATCGGGTGTAGACAATCACAAAATTATTTTAGCGGAAGTTTTGGGGTCGTGAAGTGATGCACTAGTGGGGGATATTGTGAATTTTGAGCGGACTTGCACTCTCATCGAAATTTTTCCTGGTGTAATAATATGATGCAATCTGTCAAAACTTGTTGTTCTGAACACCACATAGCTTGGCACATGCCACTACATGAGTAGTTATGCCCTCCTTTGTGCCTGTGCTACATCTTTGTGCATCACACTATCGATAGTCTATCTTGCCACATCTACCCGGAGCTTGCCACCTATCATCTACCCATAGCTCGCCATCTATCATCTACCTATAGCTTGTCACCTATCATCTACACATTGATGTAGATTCACAACCACCGCAACGGAGCAACCACCGCACTGGATCTTAGAGTTATTTTAGTAGTGGTTGTAGCTACTCCTAATTAAACCAAAGAGAATGTATTTACCTTAATTGGTTAGGTCACATGAGACCCACATTGGAGTCCCACAATTATTCATATATTTCACATCAAGGAGTCCCCTTTCATGCCTTGAGGGGTCCTTTTCAGGGGCAATGGCCATATTGACATGCCACATATGTGGCATGTCAATACTGGCCTTGCTCTTAGCACTAGTGGTAGCATAATAGGACATAAAAGTGCCCTTAAAAATCACAACCCGATCCAAGTACATGTTTTGATGATTCCCTCTCTTATGCTTAAGGTAGACTCATAAGACTATTTGTAAAAATTATAAGAAACAAAAAATAGCATCACACATGATTACCCACAAAACTATAGTAAGATAGCTTTTCACCCAAGTAGGATTCAAAACAGGTTTCACAGCAAGTCTCATGTTATAATTTTGAAGTACCCATAAGTGTTATATATATAAGCTTTTATTATTGCTATCACTCATTCATGACTAGATCCACTCTATAAAAATATTTTAGACCTTTAAAGGTTCTTATGCTATCAATTAATCCTAATATCGTAAAGTAATCAACAATTAAAATAAGTTCTAGATTTGATATTATACATCATATTAGGTCCCCTAAAAACTCATGATACTCTATAATATGATATTAAAGACTTATACAAAATATGGTTGGTTTTGGAACCTGTTATATGTGTCAAATAAATGTGTAAAAGCTCAAATTTACCTAGCTATCACAAAATTTTATCTTCAATTTATAAATCATAGTAAGTATGATTATCCAAGTCCAAAAGCAATCTAAACATTTGTGTTATTGTCATTATTAGACTATAGGGCTTTACAACTATAAAAAAACTCATTCTAATCTATAATCATTACTGTCTAAAAGTTAATAAAATAGCTTGTCCTTTTGATGGTAGCTTGATCTTAAAACTTTACGTAAAACTCAAACTCATACGCACGAGTTCCAATCCATGATAATTTTAAGTTTTTTCTAGCACCTATGTTGTTATGGTCAATAATCAAAACCCCAAAATACCTTATCAATTCCTTAGAACTTTTCTAGGAAGTGGCTAAGTTAACAGGATATAAAAGTGTCGTAGGACATTTTTATGTCCTTCTACCAAACTAGTGCTAAGGGGGACCCCTCAAGGGACATATTGACAATTGCATTTTTAAATAAACACTGTATTCATTAAATTTTGACTGCTACACTCTCCAAAATTCATGTTTATATGTACCTTTGGAGGATAAAATAAACAAATTAAAATAAAAAAGTAAGATAATTTTGTAAATGCAAAAAATGAATATTGTAAAATCTAACGTAACATCTTATAGAGATGTTCATATCCTCTAATAATAGCATGACACTACAATATATGATATTACATCAAAGGCAGACTTACATTAAAAGCTCTGCATGTATATGTATGTGTATATGTATTGTTAAGGCCCATGCATGACATTAATTTGCCATAAGAGTCCTCTAAAATCTCCAAGATATCATAACGGTGTCAATACACCACTTTTGAAAGTTTCAGAACTCTAAAATCTCCAAGGCTTAATAATGATGCTAATTACATTTTAAGACATGGCAACGGCTAGTGAAGCATGATTGGTTGATATTTCGACGCAGATGTGGTTCATCGACAATAGGTCATTGGTAGATATGGCATCACAGGGGTGTTGCACATGCACACATGGCACAAACATGCACGTGGTTCATCGATGGAAGTTCATTGGTACATATGGTGGCACGGGTGTGCTACACTTGTACGTGTGGCATGGGCATGCTTGTGGACCTTTTAGTTCATGTGTGTCAACGTGAGATTCACGTTGCGACTGTTGAAGGAGGGGAGGGAGGGGGAAGAGAGGGAAAGGGAGAGGGGGGAAGAGATAGAGAGGGAAGGGAAGGGGGAAGGGAAGACAAGAGAAGGGGAGGGGAAGGAAGGAGGAAGGGAAGGGGGAAGGGGAGGAGAGGGGGAAGGAAAGGGGAGGGGAAGGAAAGGGGAAGGAAGGGGAGGAGAGAGTGAGGAAGGGGGAAGGGGAGGGGAGGGTGAGGAAGGGGGAAGGAAGGGGAGGTAAAGGGGAGGATAGGGAGAAGGGAAGGAGGAAAGGGGGAGAGGAGATGGAAAGAGAGAGTGGCAAAGGGGGGGGGAGAGAGAGAGAGAGAGAGAGAGAGAGAGAGAGAGAGAGAGAGGAGGGGGCACACTCCTCCCTTCTCTCTCCTCCTCACGGCCGTGGCTCCCTGTTGCAAAAGAAATTCTTTTTTTTAAAAGCCGTGGTTGAGGCCACACAATTATGGTATTTGGATGGGAAGGGGGAGGGGAAAGAAAGGAGAGAGAAGGAAAGAGGAAGGCGAAGGGAAGGAGGAAAGGGGAGGGAGAAGAGGAGAGGGGAGGGGAGGAGAAGAGAGAGGGAGAGGAGAGGGAGAAGAGAGAGGGAGAGGGGAGGGGAAGGAAAAGAGAGAGGGAGATGAAGGGGAAAGGGAAGGGAAAGGAGATGAAGGGAAAGAGAGAGATGAAGGGGAAAGGGATGGGGAAGGGAAAGAGACAAGGAGATGAAGGGGAAGGAGGAGAGCCTCAAGCCAATATATAGGCCACAAAATTCCTGAAAGAATTCAAATTTCTTGTTCTTCCTCCTTGAGAATTCAAACTTACCACTCTCCCTCCTCCCCCTCCTCTCCCTTCCCTTCCCTACAATTCAAACTTCTTGCTCCCCTTCGCTCCCTTCCCTTCCCTACCTTCCTTGTTTCCATCCTAGCTTTCCCTTCCTCCCCTCCCCTCCCCCTTCCCATTTGTTCCCCTTCCCTCCATTCCATCCATTCACTTTTTCCCCTACCCTCCCGCCACTATAGCCGCCTTTTTTAATTGTTTTTTTAAACAAATAAATAACTAAATCCTTGCGCGGACTTGGATTATAGTCACTTTTTTTTAATAACACTTTTGGTGGATTATATGTAAGGCATGCTCATGAAACTTTGCAATTACCTTTACTATGCTTATACCATATACCTTAAATTCTGAGCTCTATACCATAAACCCTAACCCTAACTCCTATAGCCTAAAACTTATCCCCTATATCTTAAGCCTGAACAATGCAAACCATATCTGATGGGCATGATACTTTGCATGCACATTAAGGTACATGCGATTGAGATATGTGCAAGTATCATGCCCATTGGAGACTTGCACAGTCGAATAAGTCACTTCGATGCGTGTTTGTTGACCCTTGTGCATGGGGTGGTAAAAATATGGTATAATGCATCCCTAACCATGCAAATCATATTTGATGGGCATGATACTTACCTTAAGATAGGTGCAATTAAGGTGCATGCAAAGTATCATGCCCATCGGAGACTTGCACATTGAATATGTCATCCCACTCGTGTTTTTTGACCATTGTGCATGATGGGTCGTGAAAAACATGGTATAATAAATCCTAAACCATGCAAACCATTTTATTTTTCAAACGATTGTCCCAATAATGAGTCTTTTGATAATGATTATTATTACTTTGTTCTTCGAGGCTGCCATTCAATAGGAGCAAAAAGGCAACTTAATGTTGAGTTTCCTTGCAATTAATTTTATAAGACATGTAATTGCATGATCTATGCTAGTTTGACTACTAAGGAGGCAAACTTGTTGGCCTTTGATCACAATAATGACAATGACTATCGGAAATTCATGGATTGAATGAGTATAGTTTTATCACAATGAGTTTGTTCTAAGACTTAAAGAGGAGTGTACTTTGATCAGTCCAAAGTTTTGGTTGGCTTTTTTGAATGAGATTGGGATTACTGCAACCATTAAAGATCCATCAAGGCCAAGTGACAACTTCAGAGCAAGGGATGGATGTTCCAGAATGCATTTCAAAATGATGAGGTATGGGATTTGATAAATGCAATTTTCACAAAGTGGGAGAATTTTGAAATCAAAGGGGAAAACAAAGTCATGGCTAAATGAAGCAAGAAGGAGACCCAGTCGATGAAGGCTTTACCTGAGGAGATTCAAGCCCACAACATGGAAGGGTATGCAAGGAATAAAGGATGAGACTCTTATTAAGTCCGTGCTTGGTAGAGTTGTATTTGGTGATCTCTCTCTTGAAGAAAGAAATGGGCAATGAGATTGATGAGTAAGTAAACATCTCTCCTTTGTATCATGACACTTTGCTAGATTTTACATTGATCTTTGTATAAATAATGTTTCAAGAGATACTATTTTTGAAGTGAAAGTAGAATAAATTATAAATGTGTTTAATGTAGGCATAAAATATATATGAGAATACAAGAATCAATGATCCGGTAGTTAAACATGCCGGATTGGGAGGTTGTTTGGGAAGCGTAGTAAAATGGAGCCTTGAAACATATTTCAATGTCTTCAAAAGCATGGTATGTCAAATTTGTATGCATATGTTCTTGACAATTGCCTTTTACAATTTGAAAATTTTGCTACATAAAAACATTAAACTATTCCTTTGATAATAATCTTTAGAAACAAAGCAAGAAGGGAACTGAGAGTACCATGATGCCTACATGACAACTATCTATAACTCTTAGTGATGACATGTTAGAGTCGACGATCGGGGAGAGAACCATCCACCGATTTTTTATACCATATGGTTTTAATATTCCAAGATCTACATTCGATGAAGTACCGTACAAAGCAAAGGAGCTAATGAGTTTGCTTGACCAATTCATGATGATAACAATAGCAACACTTTGGTGTGTTGTAAATTTTCATTCAGAATTGCAATTTGGGGTAATGATGAGTGTCTTCAATGATAAATGTAATGGATGTGACCACCTTTACTGGTGAGTGCTCCCAACATAATGCAAGGATGTTTTTTGGTTAGTTGTTACTGTTATTATTTTGGACTTTTGATAAATTTAAACACATTTTTGCTATAGGATGCAGGATGAAACCTAATCTGAGGAAGATAAAAGGATATAAATTCACCTCCTCTGCTATAGAGAACGTTTCAATTGGATATTGGTCTATTAATTGGCAAAAAAAGCATAGGTCATATAAATTTCTTTTTTTTTTTTTTTGCAAAAAGAGACTTCTATTAAGTATTAAAGAAAACCATTAGAGCAAGCTCCATACGAGATACACCATGCAATGCATGAAAAGCTAAAGAGCCAAAAAGAAAGGATTGGGGCTGATAGTGCCATCTCAATCCGGTAGAAACCTTCGAGAAAAAGGGAGAACCCCTCCAAACTCAAAGAAATATAGTCCTCCTAGAAGAGGCTGCTCGTGAAGGGCCCTGCATGCTAGCCCATATGGCTATTAAACTATGAACCGTGTCACTCCAGATACCCATGAACACCTGTGATGGGTGTATCTAGGTGCCATCCAAGGCCTTTGTGCATCTGGCTCTCCAAATGTGCTAAGAGGAAATGCTAGCCAAAATCTCCCAAGAGGTGTCCACTGAAGCATGTGAAGCTCTGAAGGGAGTAAGTGGTACATCTTGAAGAGAGAAGGCTCTATCACCTATCGGTGGATCGAGAGGGCCCAAGAAGAAGGCTCACCCTCATAAAACACTTGGGGCCTAGTAAGGGATAACCATGCGACCGAGCCCCAAGTTATGAAGAAAGGGGAAGTATGAAAAATGTTGAGTATCCGAGCAACCCCTTTCCAAACAGTCCTCGCCTGACTATAGTCCCAAAGGCAATGTCGCACTGACTCCTCTACAGAATGATAGTGAGGGCAAGTGGTATTAGCCCCAAATCATGATCTCCACAGGTTCACTGCAATCCCTCCATGAATAGAAAGCCAAAAGAAAAGAGTGATCTTTCTATTTCTGAGGGATTTCCAGAGCCTCCCCTAGAAATTTCTACGCAAATCTGCATTGATGAAGAAGTTGTCCCAATGGGGGGCTCTGGAGGGAATCCAACCCCTACTGCTTAGCTAAAATCTCCTAGCATTACCAACTGTGAAATGAAAGAAGGGAATCCCCCTCTCTCGTGCCTATGATCTATCCACTCCCACTCTCTTGGGTCCCACTATAAGCACCTGATAGGTGCACCTCCATATAACCACAACCTCCAGGATCCAAGGGCCAAGAGCAGAGGGTTGGGGTCTAAGTACCACTGCAAGCCCGCTCCATGGTCCACAAAACCAGCAATCCTGACAGGCTGAAAGGCAACCTCTAGAAGAATATCATCCGTGGATCTAGAGAGTATACCTCCATCCCCAACGTCAAAGACTAGTGCATCTTCCTCGAGATATCATATAAATTTCCCAATGTCTGCTACTTATAATTTAGATCATTTTATTATTCTAGTTGTAGCAAAGAAGCTTAGGGATGTGATAATGGATAAGAATGGGGAAATAGTAAATCCTTATTAGAAACCACAGCTCCTCATTAATAAGCTCATAGATCTATTCTTGAATGAGATTGAGTGGATAGTTGATCTATTTGTAGGTCCAGGAAGCATGTGCCTTAAAAAAGAGTAGGAATGTAATTGCATTTGAGAAAGATTCTGTTCAATGTGATTACATAATGAAGAGAGTGATTGCAATTCACCACTTTCTTAATGAGTATCAAGAGCTTTATTGAAAAGTGGAAAGTTTGACGTAGAAATAGTGGTAGCCTCCTCACGTGAGCCTCAACCTCCAAAGATATTCAAGCCCATTTTTATGGAGGCATTAAAAAATTGTACTTTTTACAAAATTTTAAGAGAATCTTAAAACGGGTACCAATGTTACTTCTCTGTTACTTACCCAAAATAGACGTTACACTTATGAAGGTGAAAGAGGAGAGAATGAGGGAGAGAAGGAAGGTGGATGGGAGAAAGGAGAGAATGAGGGAGAGAAGGGAGGTGGATGGGAAAACAAGAAATGAGAGGAAAAGTTCACACAAAATAAGCTTAACTCTTTGTTTTTTTTAGTGCAAGAGTCCAAGCTTGAGTGACTCTACCTAGATTGAGTGTACAGAGGACAAAGAGTTGGATAGACAGGATGCACCCAAGTTGGTTTGAGAGGATGGAGTGCAGATAGGAAATATATGGTTTTCCCAAATGGAGAGTGGAGAGGATGCACCCAAATTGGTAAGAGAAGATGGAGAGGACATACGATGGAGAGCTAGATGAAGAGGATGCACCCATTTTGGTTGGAGAGGATGCACCTAAGTTGGTTGGAGAGCATGGAAAGGAGGGAGTGTGTATACAAGATACATTGTTTTCCCAAATGGGAGGAAAAGAGAGAATAAACAAAGGCATGTAGCAACATCTTGCGAGAGGTTACTTACCTTTTTAGGACAATACAATCTATGATAATGTCAACACTAGCATCCAAAAGTGCATGATAACACAAGTGTCAAAAATCATTTCCTGAAAGTGTTTTGATGGTTTTATTGATGTGGTATTATCGACACTTATAGTGGAGCCATATCAATAGTTGTTGCAATATTTATATTGATGCTTAGGGTTATTTAATGTACTTTAAAACGTAGATGATGATAAGAGTGAAAATCCACTCCAAGCGCATTAGTGCATGAAATATCCATTAATCCTCCTCTAGGCAAAGTCTCATCTTGACTAAACTTGGCTAAGCAATCTTAAAATCTTACCTTGTAACAATTTTCGTGCTTTATTTGTAATATGATGCAACACTGAAGGGTTTTGAAGGGCTAAATGAATTCCACTGGTGGTGAGGCATTGCATGTACCACTCTTTGTGTGGTATTTATTTACATAAAAAATTAGCCCATGATGTATAATCTTAGTGTAATTTATGTGCTTACTATATGGAAAACTTGTCAGGATAAAGTGACAAATGTTACATGGATCCATAGGACTCCCATAGGATAATAATCTAATGGTTCTAAATTTGTCTCTAATAATAGGAGTGACTTTGGAGATGCAAACAAGAGCTAAGAAGCTGCCCACCTAGGCTATACACCCATGCAATAAGGTGGATAGATCAAACATGGAGACTAAGCTCTACATACCCTCATTAAGGAGCATGTGGACTCAGGGATCTAAGAGTGTCTCGGAGGTAGTAAGATAGCATCTTTTGGTGAGAAAAAAGGACCATAGTTTGGTGGGACTTTGGCCCTCTATTGTATTGTGTCCATTGGACAAAAATATTTTAGTTGGTCTTATATCTCTCTCAAGCATTTCTAATTGCTCATCTATGTGAAGCACATTTAGTAAAGAAGTTTGTGATTCCACCTACTCCACCACTATGTGAGCTCTTGGGTTACTCTATCAGTATTCCACTCTTCATACCCTTTGTTGGTTGATTTCTAACAATGAGAGCATGTTGACTTCCTCTAGTTTCTTATCATCACCTGCCTCATCTACACTTCCCACCAGTCTCCTCCCATCAGTATGATCACTCTCTCATGGGCTCTATCTTGTAACCCTACCCACCCATCTGAGTATGCCTATCACACATAGCACCATTCCCAATGAGCTCCTACCCACTATCATTGAGTGATGTGGCCTGTATGCATAGTTCATGAGAGCTCCCATGCTCTAAAACTCCATCATATATGGTCAACATTGATTATTGTAACAATCAACCTTCTACCATGCTACCCTCTAGTCATGAACTTAGCCTCACAAAACCTTTCAATGTTTTCATGAAATTCTCCAAGGACATCCATCGACTCCGAATTCTTCTTACATATGCTGGTTGATCCATTATCTAGGTGAATATCCAACTTGTAATATCCTTTGATGATGTCCACCTCAAATATGCTCAAGATATTCAAAAAATCAATTATGTATATGGAAGAAAATTTGTGCAATCCACTGGTGGATCATGACTTTGGGGTAGAAAAGAGCACATCTTATTGATGGCACTCCTTACCTCATCCATTAAGTAGCCCCAAAGTGTTACTATTACAAAGACAATGTATTAATATATGTACAATAGATATTGTTTAGTGCATGAGATAATGAAATAACTAAATAGATCATACTCAGATCATAATTACCCTATAACATATTGTGTCACTGTGTGACTTTGGACCAATTAATCTTTGTTAGTTGGTAAAATCATCCTTCGAAGAATTCATGTACCCTATTGGGGTCTTAATTCTCATAGTCACACACTTTTGAAATGCATATCTTCTATTGGGGTAAAGACAAGTGGTGACTTTTGCAACTTCAATTTCCCATTCACCTATATTTTCCTCTTCACCAATGACCCTCAAGTCCTCTTATTTCTTCCAAACTTCTTTATCTCCTACCATATGCTTCCACAGGCTTCAAGAAACATTTTTAAATATGTGCATCGAATCCAAAAGGTAGCTGACTTTTAATGTTTCCGATAAGGAAGGGTTTAGTAAATAGAAAGCCTTTCCATGCCATGTGAAGATGGTGGTGTGTTAGGATCATGCCATTCCACCAACCAATACCATGCCTTCATCATTGTAGGTGTGTGAGGATCATGCCATTTCACCAGTCCCCTGACTTTTCCAAGATATGTGGAGTGGCGACTCCCTAAACTATGTCCAAAAAATGGACAAGCCTGATATCCTTGCACTTTTAGACCTACATATCATCTGACCTAAGGCAATCATGAGTGGTCCACAACAAAACCCCCCTAATATCAGAGCTCTTTCATTGATGGGTCATGAGACATCATACACTTGAGTGCCATGTCACAAATCTTGAAGGTCCACCAATGGTGCAAGCTACATGTCGATGTTCTTGATCTTATGCTTGCTTGAAACTTATCAAGGCTAGCATGAGATGTCTTCTCTTTATAGTAGTCAGCACAACAACAGAGGAATATATGATCTCTCCCTATTGGTACATTTTTGCGTTTGTGGGATTTCCTCGTGCTTCTCCTCCTCTTTGCTCGTGCCTCTTTAGCAACAACAAACATCCGTAGGTTGATTTGAATTCATGGGGTTGATAATTAGTTACCATGATTTTGGTTCCTCTTCACTACCCGAAAATAGAAAATCCACATATTTAAATAAAGATCCAATGTCACACAAGGCTGATAAATTAGGCAAGTGAAATCCTCATGCTAACACCTCCTCATTATTTTGCACATGTGCTTGTGGTTCAAAATGCCCATAGTCTCGAGTATGCTTATTAGCCATTCAAACTTATCTACTTAAATGGCAGCATAATATATTCTCATGTATGCAATCAATAAATTTGGCATTGCTCTACCACATTTGAGGATGACACCTACAAATCAACAAATAGTCTCCCAAAAAAATTTATTATAATATATGCAAAACATACTAATATTTATCATTAAAAATATAGTTTTCCATATAGAAAACTTGAAATGAAATACCCTAAGCATTGAAATAATTGGATATAAAACCCTAAACTTAAAAAACAAGCATTGACACAAGAGTAGCATCACAAGAACAAAAGAACAACACAGCATCGATATATCCTTTGGTAAAACCATTAAAAATATGTGGTTATAGATTGATGCTTGTAGGTACAACACTTCTTTTTATGGTCCATAAACTTCACTTGCCTTTAAAGTTGTGCGTTGGATGAACGAAAGCAGTAGAGCCTAGTCCACCTTCACAGCCACCCTCATCCACATTTAAAGCAAGTGAACAACACAATCACAAGGTAAAAGGCATTCATTCAAAATCCTTGTCTCTATACACCTCTACATTTAACTCATACCCTAGCCACATCTCCTTCGGAAGCCAAACGACCTCAAAAAGAACCCAATGGACTATACAGCTCAAGACAAGCTCTCCTACTGACTGAGTTCAAGCTCAAGAACATACAAAAGAACCACAATTTAGGATGCACAGAAGATTGATGATTTTCAGATCTATTCAACTGTCATTTGAAGACCCCTCTTCACTGACCAGAAATCATCCAGACATCCATGTATTGTCACAAAACACACAACCCACAGTGATAGCTTCATATCATGCCTGCTCAGAACAGTCAATCACAACAGCTTCAGAACCGTCTTCTCATTAGGAAACAGGCCGCTCAAGACAAGACATCTCCATCCATTTAGAACTGAAATCAGCAAATCAGTTCCATCACTAAATCAGCAACAAAACGTCATCTTGATAATTGCATATTCATAGAGAGATAGCCTCGTCAACTCCATGCAATTCTCATCGCAGCTCAGCAAACAAGCAACATCGATCTTCCTTCATGTCAGGCCAAGAAATCCAACATCATGATTGCCTCTAATTTTCCCGCCACGTTCATCAAGCATGTCAATAAGTAATACTCTTCTCCTATGTGCATTTCGTGGCCTTTTGAAAATGCTTGGTCCTTTGATAATCTCGAACCTTGGAGATCTTCTACAAACAATACTCGTTGTAGTAGTGCATGGGTTCTCAAGCACATCAAACTATTCATGGCTCACTTGGATTGATGGCACCTGTCTATCCTTCACAGTGTGGTCATAGCCTCGTGGCTTCTCCCATGCTCATGGAGCACACATTTTCTTTGTCTAAGGAACTTTGGACCCGCATACTAGAGACTTGTGGCCATTAGAGATGCCATGGCTAAGTCCAAAAGCTTCTCCCCCTTGCACAGTCATCCAGCCACACGCCTTCATGAAGCTCCCTCCAAAACAACAGCCTACCAGAGAGCAGCGCTAGTAAAGGGAAGCCCACCGCCACAACCACTGCTCTCCCCGTTGCCTACAAGCCCCAAGCCCACACAGTAGCGTCGCCCATCATCTCTGTCATCACAGAGCACCCGCCTTCCAACTCATGCAATCAACCCGTCCTTCCAACCGAATCACAGCTCGCCATCACTATTGTTATCTCCATCGCCATCTCCTCCATGTGATCAAAGCCAACAACACGACTTCTCCTGCTCACAAAGCACACTCGACATCTAAGTATTTCCAATCTACACAGTAGAGACCATAGCCAAGTCCGAAGCTCTTCTCACAAGCAACCATCGACCTCTTTAGCAGGATCTAAACTCCCATCCCGTCGTCTGAGATCCTCCCCAGCCGCGCAATAGTGATGCTCCTCCAAGTCTAGCCACGGTATCCGTCTCCCCGCATTATCATGGACCTCCAGCAGCTCCTGCTTGCGCCTCTCCAACCAAGCTCCCATCGTCTCAAATCCTCTCGTCCCCTAGTTACGTGCGACACCCCCCCTTTTCTTCAGAAATTCTACATTTCTCTACACATGATCGATTGCCATCAGAAGCTCTCCATTCCTTGCTACGTAGCCACCTTTGCATGAGCAAGATGCCTTCCCAATCAGTCCAGCCACCTCAGCTTAATTTGCCACCTCATCAATGACATTTACCACTCTCAAGACATTTCCCCAAATTACACACCCAAGCATTAATTGCCCCAAAAGCCAACCTTTAACACACCCTTTGCACATACACTTAAACGCGGCATTTAATGCATGCATGCCACACATGACATTACATACTTCACCCTCGTTCATACATCAATGCCCATATGACATTACAATGAGACTACAACCACACATGCCTAAATGATTACTCAACCAACCAACACCGTAATACTGGATACTATGCTCTGGAGTGCCTGGCATCCACATTACATTTCATCACTTCCCAAATTCCCCACAAAAGTATCTACCATCTCAAGAAGATATCTACATCAGTATAGAGTCTTTATGAGAGTGTCCATAATTCAAAGCCACCACCCAATAGCTATGTACATAGCTATGTACCTACTCATCACCATGCAACAAGTGAAAAATATATTTACAATTTTGCAACAAGTGAAAAACATATTTACAATTTCATCCACACAACGTTAGAGCATGGTAGGGCATGCTCTTTACAATGTTCACGGTCCATATATAATCACCTAGTTGGATTGTTTATAGTTCAATTACTACATGTTGTTGGATGTGGTTTGCAACCCACTTACCTATATTTTTTCTATAGGTTATGGATATATAATGGGCTTACAAAATAAAGTTAGGCCATGGAAAGTAAAATATCTATTAGTTTCTACAATTAAATGTATGCAAGGCCCCATCTTCTGGTTGCTCCACACTGTTGAAACCTGCTACTCCAGGGAATAATTAGAATACCCCCAAGGGGCTCCTTTTATATACCCCAAGAGCCCCCAAAATAAATGACCAGTAGGGCCATACCGGTTGATTGCTGCCTATCCTCCAATTGACCAACCAAGCCCTTTTTACGGGGCTATGAGTACCCATTTTGTGGGGCTATGTGGTAGCTGACCTGGTTGGCTAGCCGACCAACTAGCCTCAACCCTATTTAAGGATAGGGCACTACCCTTTTGTAGACTCCTTTGTTTCCATGCAAGGCCCAGCCCTTGTAGACTGCATGCCCTACCATCTACTAGCCTTGTTGGTAAGCCATAAACCAAGCCACAAACCTCACCAATTAGTGTGCCTTTGAGCTGAGATTACCCCACCTGCTTGCCACTCCAAATTCACCAGGCTAGTTTTAGGCCCTAAAGACCTTTCCAACTCTTGCAGCTTTTGCCTTGGGATAACCTCTCCATGTTTGCTGTGAGGTGTTACCCATGTTGCAACCCCCTCTTTCCCTTTCCTTTGGGCACATCATGCCCTAGGTCTCCCTCCCCCATGATCTCCCCATTTGGGGGCTTATAGATGGTGGGGAGATGACTTTTCCAGCACCCCCTCTCACCGACATATTTTGGCCCAATGCCAATTCATCGATGAAGTTGCCCTAGCAACTCCCATGATGAAACTCTCTGGAACAATCCGATATTGATTTTGATTCCTAGCTACTCATCCTTGGTATAAAAATGCATCAAACTTTGGGGGAGCATATCTTCTTTCTCAAAACTTTGAATTTAGAGCTTTTTGGACCTGAACAGAGAGTGCATCTCCCTCTTCATTGTAGATTTCTCAATTGCCATTTTTTGGGTAGCTGGTGGATAGTAGAATAAAACTCCAACTTTCAGTTTTGAGTCATCACCAAGATTGCATCATGGGAGAATTTTGTGTGCCAGACACTAGTGTGTTTGATAGGAGCAACTTTCACATCTAGAACTACTAGATAAAGATTCTATTTTGTTAGTAGGAAGCTGTGGATTCTTGTTGATAGCAAAGTAGTAGCTCAAGTACAGAATGCCACAAAAGCACACAAGGATGCATGATGAAATGAATGCTAAAGCAATGGTTATTTTTACAATATCCCTAAACAATACAGTATTTTCCCACGTGATGCATTTGATAGATGCATTTGAGGTGTGGACTACATTGATGTCCATTTATGAGGGCAAAACGTTGGTTACATGCCAAAATTTCAAGACACAGTTGGGAAATCTTCATATCAAAGAAGGTGATGCATTGCTGGATGATCTGAACAAGTTGAAAATCCTTAAGGATAGACTAACTAAGAATGACTCTTCTTCATCTTCTTTGTCTTGAATCCTCCCAAGCACCATTGGGGGAGTTCGGTCTGCTGTTGGTGGCGGTACTGGATGGATATCCTGGTCCTAGTTGTCTGGGAAGGAAGCATCCTCCTCCAATTGATGCGGCTGTTCTGAGAAGACCACATCACGACTTACAATTACCTTCTTGGTAACAGGGTTATAGAGATGGTAACCCTTTGCCTCTTCACTGTAGCCCAAGAAAATACACTTCCGGCTCTTTGGTTCCCATTTGGTCCTAGTAGCATCAGGGACATGCACAAAATAGTCACATCCAAAAACTCTGAAATGTGTAGCTGAAGGTTTCTTACCAGAAAAGGCTTGCAGTGGAGTCATCCCATTCACAGCCTTCATGTAGCTACGATTGAGGATGTAAACTGCAGTGTTACATGCTTCAGCCTAGAAAGTCTTTGGCAAATCTTTCCCTTTCATCATACTCCGACCCAATTCGGAGATGACGTGCATCTTGTGTTCTGCTACTCCATTTTACTGTGATGTATATGGCAGGGGTTTCTGCCTCTTGATTCGGTGACTTTTGTAGTAACTTTTGAATTCAGTCGATGTGAACTCTCCACCTCTATCTGATCTCAGCTTCTTCACCTTCCTCCCCGATTCTTTCTCGACCATTACATGCCATTCCTTGAACCTACTGAAAGCCTTGTCTTTAGTCTTCAGGAAGTATATCCATATCCTGCTACTGTAGTCGTCGATCAATGTCACGAAGTAGAAGGAACCACCCAAAGCTTCTATCTCCATCTTTTCGCAGAGGTCAGTGTGAACGAGCGCTAGAGGAGCCTTTGTTCTGCTGGCCTCTTTAGGAAAGGGCTGCTGATGCTGCTTGCCCATCATGCAAGCTTCACATACATCGGGTAGATCTGAAATTTCTGGTAGGTCTGCAATCATTCCACTTTTATGCATCTCCTTCAAAGAACTAAGGTTAAGATGACTAAACCTCTCATGCCACAGCTTAGTGTTCTTCACATCTACTCGAGCACTGAAAGCTAAGAGTTCGTAAATGTTGTTGCACCGTGTACCTTTACCAACGACCTTTCCTTGAAGATCCAGGATCTGTGCACCATTCTTATCGAATTGAACTTTGAGGTCCCGATCCGTGATCGCAGAAATGGACAATATGCACCTTCATGCTAGATTCTCGCTGGTGATGGTGATGCCAATCGCAGTCATCTGATCACGCATATTCTTCACCCTGATAATGAACTTCTCTGCCGCTTCAGACTCAGACAGCTTCTTGTTCGCGAGTTGAGTCTCCAGATTCTGAATTCACATCTGATTCGTGGTCTCGTACTGATTTTTCAAGACCATCCATGCCTCCTCCGCTGTGGTGACATGTTGAATTAATGCCATGATGGAATCACTAACACCGCAGACAATAGAACACAGCGTATCTGCATTTCTTCTTGTCCATGCGAGAATCTCATCCGTAGTTCGTACTATCCGTTGTCCTACATTGGCTGGATCCGGTCTCACAATCGGCCTCATGTCCACCCCAGTAGCAATGTCCCAAAGCTCGTATGCGCTTAGGATGGTCTTCATCTTGAACTTCCAGAGTGGATAGTTAGAGCCGTCCAACTTTCCGCTTTCGCCGAACGGTGGGATTCATAGTCTTGCGAGCTGGGCCATCTCTCACAATCTTCTCGCAAACGGAAACACACTACCAAATCTTCTTGCTAGAGTCCAGGCTCTGATACCATGTAAGAAAATAATACAATGTCTGTGCTCAACAGATAACAGGATCTTGTATGCAAGAGAGAAAACAAGATAGTACGGAGAATCAAAAATTTGATTACTCTAGAACTGATACAATAGATGGCGCTGCCTCCCAACCGTGCGCTCCTGTGAAAGAAGCTTCGATGGCATGCTGGAAATAGTAGAAAACGGAGGCTGGATGCTAAGGAATCAGGGTTTCTATAGCCAGTGATGAAATGGGCTCCACGGGCTTGCTCTTATATAGCCACCAGTCGTAGTCGGTTAG